>NC_056737.1:459647197-459847197 GCF_019279795.1 Protopterus annectens | reverse complement strand
GTATACCTAGGTATGGCCAATAAGATGTGTGACAGCTCACTGTGACAAAGGTGGTCACTTGAATTATGCATCAATGGAAGACGTGTAGGGAGGTACATGAAGAAAGGTGCATTGTACTCCGTTATTGATGTGATGAAGGTTGTGGAACTGTGGAGGTATTATGGCCTCTGATGTGGATGTCCTCATACTCAGTAGTTGTGTTACTTACAAGGGAGTAGTCAGCATTGTGACCGCATGGTGGTGGACATTCCACTTATCTCTCCCAGGACACAGGTCACATACCTATTGGTCTGATTATAGGGTATGAGGTCTACATTATACTTGGGTTGTGGGTTTGCTTTCCTGACTTAACAAATCCCCTCCATGTTTTCTTGTCATTGCAGGTGTTCTTCTGGCTTTGGCAGCAATCTTTGATATGTATTGATACTGTCTATATTATGCTAATATCACAGTTTAAGTCAGTGATTGCCCCCAAGCTGTAGTCCTTCAAATAGCTGTTTGGACACAGGATGTGTATGTCATCTGCGATGTCTGTCACTTATATATAATGGAGAGGAAAGGGCTTAGCAGACAGCCCTAATGTACAAAATGATCACTGGACCTGAGATACAGGTCACTTCACACATTTCATCATATTTAGATGCCACGTATGTGATACAATGGTCTACCCACTTGGTGATATAGGTGTATATGGGCACATCTAACATTGGTGAGTGAATACCTCAGTGTGAATTTATGTCAAATGCCCTGGACTTGTCAAGTTTAAAAGGATGATAGTATGCCCTTGATGATCTCTTTCAGGACATCTTAGAGATGTAACAGACATGATTAAGCATTAACGATTCACACAGGCTTGTTGCACACAGCCGAGAGATATCCTAGTGTCCATTTAGAAGGTCCATGATGACATGTTGGTCTACCTCACAGATGAGGAGAGTCAGCATGTGTCTATACATACATGCATTAGGTACTGTCCCCGCACCCAACTCAGACAAATGCATGTTGATGCACACCCTTCTACAGGAACATAGTCTGTGTGGAAGGTGTGTTGAAGTGTGTATTCAACCATGTCAGGAAGGTGTATCTGATGAGTCACATGATAGGTGATCTTTGTTGTTGTCAGCCCATTGATTCTGTGTGATAGGCTTAGATAAAGGTAAGACAGTGCATACTGCCTTTCCTCAGTTGGCCTAGGGTTTAAACACAATCTCCCATGTAGGTATTATTGAGAAACACTCCCAGGTGGGGATTAAACCTTATGTCACTAGATGGGGTAACCAGTTAGCTCACTGACAGAACATGTACTGTGAAAGTTGGTGAATTAACCTGTACCAGTAAAGCTGTTATCGTTGGTGTATCCCAAGGATATGTGCTTGGACATTTACTGTTTGGAATCTATTTCTTGACAGTTCAGGCTAAAGTACATGGTCTTTGACTTACCATATTTGCTGATTCTTGCATACTGGGTGCAATCACTGAGTCCACATATGATGATAACATACTACAGGAGAGGTTAACGCAGACAAATGATTGGTGGCAAAGCCACAAGGTCTACAAATAAATGCAAAAATGTATCTTTATTTTGTCATTCTGCAAAGTGAAATTCCCTCCTAATTACAGCATTGACAACAGTCCCGCTATGATAAAAACTAGTGATGTAAGCAGTGGGAACACATGTGCATAACAATCTGAACTTCAACCAGCAAGTGTCTACACTGGTATTGAAAGCCTATGTCGTGCACATCATAACTCATGCCATTGTATTCCATTTTCAAGATTATATTACAGCACTGTACTCGAACCTCATCAGAGCACTAATATAGAGTATAATGATGAGATGAGAAGACTAAAATGTGGAAAATGCATAAATATAGTTGCAAGTATAGGAAACTCGTGGAACAACCTCATGTTGAATAGTATCGAATGCAGGAATGGTTAAGGAGAGGTGAATTTAAACCAGAAGATGAAAGGTTAATATTGAGGGCTCAAGATTGTGGACTGTGTACACATTGGTTTGCAAAGTCCATTGAACATGTTTGGCGAAACAGACGAATGTAGATTTTGTAAAACAGAATTGGAAACAGTTGCACACTTTGCTGATTTTGAATATACTAATGGCAGAAGGACTGTATACTGAAAGGCATAACAATGTAGCAAGACTGTTGCATTGGGGATTGTGTGCAAACATTATAATATTGAAGTAGCTGAAAAATACTGGAAGCATGAGCTGCAAAGCATCGTTGAAAATGATGAAGTTTATACCGCATGGGATCATCCATTACCAACAGTTCAAAAAATAGATGCAAGAAAACCAGATATAGTAGTCCATGAAAAGAAGACAAAAGTAGCATTTATTATTGAAATCGCCACACCCAGTGACAGTCTCTTATGTACAGAGAGAGAGAGAGAGACAAAGTCAGGCAGAAATGACGGCAATGTGGAAGAAAGATACCCAGATTATTCCAGTAGTAGTAGTAGCAGGAGCAATGGGTCTTATAAAAAAAGAATTTACAATCGTACTTGGATATGTTACCGATACATGAAACTCCATATGAATTGTAGAAGGAGTAATTACTGGGCACACTGCAGGTGCTGCATAGAGCACTTCTGGCTAACATCAAAGACTGAAGCAATACTAATTTCATGAACTTTAATTATACCTTGGCTTAGGAATGGGGTCCATTCCCATCATGGTATTAGAAACCCAAAAGACTTGGAGAAATTAAAAAAGGAAGAGACAGTATAATGCTCTCTTTTGCATGTACCTCACCAGACACATGCAGCAGCTGGAGATACCACATGGGTTATTCACCAAGAAAATACAGTGCTTACAAATCATGCCATGATGTAATTGGATAGACTGAAATCCATGTTACTGTAATCTGTATCTTATAGGATGAGGCAACTTCTGCGTGGCCTCCAGGACAGTTTCTGACCTTGCCATAGTGGGAATAGTGCACATCCACAAATCAGATATAGCTGATGACATCAGTTGTGTCTGGTGAGGAGAATATTGCAATAACAGTTTCCTATATGCTGGTGTAAAAGGCTCTCTGTAATGTCAAGCAAGTGCACGCATACACACACACACACACACACACACACACACACACACACACACACACACATGTACTTACGTACGTGCATGTGTGCACACACACACACCAGTTGACCGCAGTGAGAATAGAACCCCTACCTACTTAAGTACACAGATTGCAGAACTCGGTACTTTATGCAAGCGCCATGACACAAGTTTAACTTTTACAAGACTGCAGGTCAACTTGTGGTGTTTGATATCAGCAGGGCATATTGGAGAGAAGATGTTGGGAGGCCTGCATGAAATGGAGTGCAAGTATCAAAATATTGTCAAGCCATAGCATTGGAGCAGTAACTGTAGGAAACCCACTTCTGCTCTTCTGGTTAGACATATATAAACACACACACACACTTGACTGCAGTGAGAACAGAACCCCTACCTGTCGAAGTACACAGACTACAGAAATCAGTAAGTGCCACAGCACAAGTCTGATGTTACAAGGCCGCAGGGCAACTTATAGTGTATGACATCAGCACTGGAAGTTGGAGAAAAGATAATGGGAGGCTCGCACAGGTTCATAGCTTTTTAGGTTTCTAGGACGTTACTAGGCTAATGGCCCTAGGGCATTTACAAGCCTAGCCATGTAAAAACTCAAGTACTCTTATTGAGCATAGTTAGATGTTCATTGTTAGCAAAGTGATTTTGTGATCAGCACTGAATGGCTTGTCCATGAGGAATGTGGTTGCCACCCCAGGGGGACATTTTAATCCTCCATCCAGTTGTCAATTTTATGCTTAAACAGGGTCATTGGGGTGTACTGTTAGTACTGTTTCACAGACAGTGGTAGCCTAATACAGAGGAGCATCAATCGCTGGGAGATGCATCTTTCCCTCCAGCATATGCTGTTTATGTCACAGGCTAGGTTGAGATCCCGGGAGGAAGTTACTCTTGTCCTGTTTGATTTGTGGATGTCTACCATTTACATTAGGGCAGGGTCCCAGACTGCTCTGTAGGCCAGGCATAGGTCGCCTCTCAGCAGCCTGTAAGATACTGAGTACAGTGACAGGATTTTCAGTCTTTCCATATATGTCATGTTATGGAGGCTCTGGATTCTCTTGGTCATAAACTTTTGTAGTCTTTCCAGTTGCTGCAATTGTCTGGTGAGGTACATAAGGAAGGGAGCATTGTACTCAGTGAATAGTCTGATAAGGGTTGAGTACAGCAGAGACATGACCTCCTGGTCTTGGATGTGATGCACTTAGTTATTAGGTGGGTAATGTAGAATGTGCATCTTACCACTATGGACACATAGTGATTGAAGTTTAGATTGCTATCAACCTGTGTTCTCAAGTCTCACACCAGTGACTTAGAGCTTAGACGTATAACATAATTAGCAGGGCTAGTTTTTTGCCAAAGGGGACAATTACATATTTTCTTGCATTAAGTTTCAGTCCGTGAGTCTGGCACCAATCATTTGTCTGTGTCAGGGCTTTCTGTAATATGTTAACATAATTGAGGGACTCTAAATGATTGTGCCTGGTTGACAGTCATTTGCAAACTAGGTAAGCCACAGGCCATCTACATTCGCCTGGACTTCAGAGAAATAGTTTCCAAACAGCAGAAGGCCCAGCACAAATCCTTGTGGTAATTTAGTTATTTATTTGCAGTTTGTTTGCCAGGATGGTCCATTGGGCCACAAGGAGCCCATTTTCAATGGAGTCCTGGGGAGGAAAGCTCCAGAAGAATACAAATTACATAATAAAAGCACGTTATAAAAATACAAAGTACAGAAATATAGTAAATTGGCATTTGTAGGAGCAAATTAGTGCAGTGCAAAAGCAGAATTATTTAGAAACAAACCGAAATATTTACAAAATAGTTTGGCTTCTAGTTGATTAATAGAAGTTATAAAACAACAGGAGGATATTTACTGATATATTAGGTCTTAGAGAGTGACTTAAGTTAAGGGAGTTTATGTAGGCTAGGAGCATTCCCACTGGGATGTTAGGTGTGAGTGAAGTAAGGTTTTGAAGGAGGAGAGGCTGCTCGTGGTACGGATGAGAGGTGGGAGTGAATTCCATTGGCATGGTAGAGAGAAGTACAGTAGATGTTTGCCTGGTGGGCAGGCAGATTTATGCAATTCTATCAGATTTTGGGAGTTAGATCTTAGAAGTCTATCTGGTAGGCATATTTTAAAGGTGGAGGCAAGGAAGGGGCAAAGAGCAGGGCTGAAGATAAGTTGGCGTGCTTGGGTAAATTGAATATAGGTGAGGTAATTTGGCAGCTCTAGCCAATTCAGTTGATGAAGGGCAGTACAGTGATGAGTAGAGGATCTGTGGCCTGTTGCAAATTTTGAAATTTTGTTGTAACAAGAGGAGAGTTTTGTCTTGAGGGAGGATTGCAGGTTAAAAAGGAGTGAGGCACCATATAGGAGGGATGGGATGAGGTATGTGTTAGAGAGAGCAATCCTGGTGGAGAGAGAGATGTAGCAGTTGTGGTGGTAAAGCATGTCAAGTTTATTATGTGTTTTTTGATATTTACTTCTAAGTGGGTATCAAACTTTAGCTGATCATCAATGAGGACTCGTAGTTTTGCACTGGATACTATTTCGAGAGGTGTATTATTTTTGACTGGTGATAGAGAATGAGTTTTTGTCTAGGGTGGTAGTTTTTGAAGGGGTAAATATCATAAGTTTAGTTTTGGTTGCATTGAGTGCTAGGTGATTAGCATCCATTGTTCAGTAGAAGAGAAGGCATCTTGGTTTAATTTTGTGAGTGTGGAGATGGCAGAACAGATTATTGTTGAGTCATAGGCATATTGGATGAGGTTAGCATTAGGGATGGCCTGGTAGAAGTCATTTATGAAAATATTAAGTAGAAGAGGACCTAGAATTGAACCCTGGGGCACACCTGTGGGAGTATTGAGGAAAGGGCAAGTGACTTTTTCCTCTTGACTGCTTGTTGCCTATTTGAGAGGTAGCTGGTAAACCAGTTGCTAGAGGAGTGGGATAGATTTACTTTAGAGAGTTTAATAAGGAGAAGGTAGTAAGGTATGGTGTCAAAGGCCTTGGAGAGGTCCAGGAGGAGGATGGACACAAAACAGCTGAAGTCGTAGGCCTTGTTAACAGTTTCTAGGAAGGAGAGGAGAGCAGTGGTAGTGCTATGGCTGGGCCTGAATCCATGTTGTGTGGGAGTTAGAAGGTGGTAATCCACTGGTTACTGGACTACTGGTGGAGGTGTACTCCAACCTTTATAGCATGCTTTCTGTCAGTGAGCCAGTTGGCTACCCATGTAGTAATGCATGAGTTAATCCCCAGATTGGAGAGTTTCTCTATGATTGTGTCAAAGGGTTTGGCTAAATCAAGGTAGGCAATATGTCTTGTTTTTTCTCTTCCAAGGCTTTGTGGACACTGTCAAAGAAGTCCACTAGTTTTAATAAACAATATCTACCCTTGACAAAACCAATTTGTGTCTAAAGTCCATGATGAATCTTACCACAGCCTTGCAGGTAATGCTGGCTAATCTTATAGGTCAATAGTTCCCAGAGTCAGTTGATGGATGTGTAGGCATGTTCAACTGTGACAATAGTTCTAGTTCTGCATTTTACCGTATTGATGTGCATTGCATGTCATGCAACATTTGATATTCATGTATGTAGTGTAGTTGATGTACTTGTCAAAAAGTACTGGAAACACCAAGGTTGGAGTGCTTGGGGGGAGGCAACAGATGGCTGCATTGTAAATATGTGACATATTGTTCAGTTCAAGGTTCCAAGTATAGTTTCGTGGCATAAAGAGTAAAATGGACAGTAAACAGCAGTAATACACTAAATGTCCTTGGCATAGCGCAGTGGTGAGCAGCAGATTTTCCCGACTGTTGACAAAGTGTTTGCGCATGTGATATACACACTTCCATTAATTTTCCTTATTTGAGCATAGTTAAGCAGTGCACAAAGGCGAGCCACATTGCTAAAATTTGGAGAGTTAGTACTAAGTGTATGAATCGCACCTGCTGCTTAGCTGACTCTGTGGCAGCAGGTGTAAATGCATTGACACGTTTCTTTTTGAGCTCAGATGATACTGGGTTCGAATCTAGGTGTATCTAATAATAAACAGTGATAATTCAATGACGGTATTCCATAGAGTACATTCAGTATGTGTTACCGTGTGTTGGCATAGCACAGCAGGGCTAAGTGGCATTGCAAGGAGGTAACTGCAGCATTACATAGCTGCTCACTATTGCTTGGCATTGGTGCACAGTGCCAAACTCCACGCAAACACAGAGGCCAGAAAGTGAAAGGATCCATTGCTTTTTCTGCTAATTATATGTGTTGTATGTGATTCTATTTTTTGACCAGTCTATAGGTGTTAAAGTGGGCTAGATAGGAAAGTGGTGAAATGGGGAGCAAGCAGGGGGAAGAGCAAGGGGAAAAAGAATACAAGAATGTGCAGGAGGGAGGTAGGTAAGAACCATAGCTATCCATTTCATCATCAGTAAAAACTGATATGTGCAGAATAATAGCTGAATTTTGATTCACCTCTATAGAGAGGGGTGACAACAACATTTTGTATAGCCAGTTGGAAAGAATCAATTCTGTCAAGCATTTCTTTCAAACCTAGGTGCTTAGGATTTTCTGTCTCTCCCCCTTGGCTGACCTGGCGTGACTCACAGTTCAAACTCTACATTTATCTACACTACTTACTGAAGCTACTGCTTCAGTAAGTAGTGTAGATAAATGTAGAATTTGTGTATTTGGAGAAATACAGAGAAGGTCAGAAGGACTTGCATTGTGTCTTTGTGGACTTAGAGAAAGCATATGACAAGGTGCCTAGAGAGGCATTGTGGTATTGTATGAGGAAGTCGGGAGTGGCAGAGAAGTATGTAAGAGTGGTGCAGGATATGTACGAGGGTAGTGTGACAGCGGTGAGGTCTGCGGTGGGAGTGACGGATACGTTTAAGGTGGAGGTGTGATTACATCAAGGATCAGCTGTGAGCCCTTTCTTATTTGCAGTGGTGATGGACAGGTTGACAGATGAGATCAGACAGGAGGCCCCGTGGACTATGATGTTTGCAGATGACATTGTGATCTGTAGTGAGAGTAGGGACCAGGTTGAGGAGACCCTGGAGAGGTGGAGATATGCTTTAGAGAGGAGAGGAATGAAGGTCAGCATGGCTAAAACAGAATATATGTGTGTAAATGAGAGGGAAGGTAGAGGAATGGTGAGGATGCAGGGAGTAGAGTTGGTAAAGGTGGATGAGTTTAAGTACTTGGGATCAACAGTTCAGAGGAATGGTGAGTGTGGAAGAGAGGTGAAGAAGAGAGTACAGGCAGGATGAAATGGGTGGAGAAGAGTGTCAGGAGTGATTTGTGACAGACCGGTACCAGTAAGAGTGAAAGGGAAGGTCTACAATAGAGTAGTGAGACCAGCTATGTTATATGGGTTGGAGACAGTGGCCTTGACAAAAAGGCAGGAGTCAGAGCTGGATGTGGCAGAGTTAAAAATGTTAAGATTTGCACTGGGTGTGAATAGGATGGACAGGATTAGGAATCAGTATATTAGAGGATCAGCTCAGGTTGGACAGTTTGGAGACAAAGCAAGAGAGGTGAGATTGAGTTGGTTCGGACATGTGCTGAGGAGGGATACTGGGTATATTGGGAAAAGGATGCTACGGATGGAGCTGCCAGGTAAGAGGAAAAGAGGAAGGCCTAAGATAAGGTTTATGGATGTGGTGAGAGAGGACATGCAGGTGGTTGGTGTGAAAGAGCAAGATGCAGAGGACAGGAAGAAATGGAAACAGATGATCTGCTGTGGTGACCCCTAATGGGAACAGCCGAAAGAAGATGATGACTTACCGAAGCTACTGCAAAATGGTGTCTACGGGATTGCAATTGGCCACCACTGTCTAACAACAAAAACTTTTCTCTCCCAACAATTAAACACTGTAGGTTGCAAACATAAAAAAACATTTGTTAAGGTCTCATTTACCATGATGTGTAACAAAGCAAGTCACCATTTTTGTCAGCCATAGGGCTCTTTCTGCTTTATTTGTTGCCTCCCCTCCCCTGTAACTAAAGTGAACTGATTCATACATTTGTGTCTCTGACCCCAACGTTTACAGCTATACCTTGTACCTTTGTACTTTTTACTGAGCTGTGTAACAAAGCGAGTCACCATTTTGTTCAGCCATAGGGTTCCTTCTGCTTTATTTGTTGCCTTCTTCCACTGTAACTAAAGTAAACTGATTCATACATTTGTCTCTCTGACCCTAACTTTTACAGCTATACCTTGTACCTTTGTGGCTTTCTAACACTCAGATGTTTGAAAGTTTTACCTATTTGTCTGACATTTGAACAAGTAACCCTGATAAAAACCTCAAAATTGTATACTGTTGGTCAGTCTTTCCTGTTAAAAGTAAATAAATTGAAGTGCTGAGTGCAGGTTTTAGGACCTTACATTCAACTTACTTGTGGTGTGGTGTACTGAGTAATTCAAGATTCTCCCTCTAACCACTCCTACCACCACCACCACCACCACCTCTAACAAGTTTATACTGGTTACAAAGTAGTACAGGCATCATTTTCAAACGTAGGTGCTTAGGATTCCCTGCCCCCCCCCCCCGGCTGACTTGGCGTGACTCACAGTGTAAGTTTCTTCACTGTATGGATTTTTTTACTGTTTTTGTGTGTAACTGAATGACCTATTTCTAGGTTTTGGTACTGCATAGATCTATTTCTAGGCTCTGATACTGCACAGACTGCTCTATTTTGTTACAGAAGCTTTATAAGTAGCTAGTGACTTTACTGAATTATGTCCCAATATTTGTGTTCTAAACTGAACCTGCACCTACTGAAAGTGTATAATTAGCAGAGTGACTGCTTGCTGCATATGTTTTTAATGTTTAAATTGCTCATACACATTGAATAAGTGCATTTACAACCTGAATAACTTGTGCTAGCTGTACTCAAATTGCTTTTACTGACTATTTTGCAGTTGTACAATGATGAATAATTGATTATTTTTTCTGGTATATCTTTAAAATCCGGCAAGTGTTTGTTATGTTCTCTCCTACTAGGTTTTCTTAGCCATAAACCCAAGTCCACTCTGAAGTGTGCTACTTTTACCCCCCCTAAACCTCTCTGATTGTACTGTTGTAAAATAACTGCCTGCGGTTGCCTTAATGCTTACCTTAGAATCTCTGCTTTTCTCTTTTTCTAGTTAAACTCAACATTTACCTACAATAGTGTACTGCAGCTCCTGCAAAACGGTGTCTAGGGGATAGCAATTGGCCACCGCAGTCTCTAACAACAAGACCTTTTTCTCTCCCAACAATTAAACAGTGTATGTTACAAAATAAAAAAAACTTGTTAAGCTCTCTTTTACCATGCTGTGTAACAAAGCAAATCACCATTTTGGTCATCCATAGCACTCTTTCTGCTTTATTTTTTGCCTCCTTCCCTTGTAACTAAAGTAAACTGATTCATACATTTGTCTTTCTGATCCTAACTTTTACAACTCTACCTTGTACCTTTGTGGCTTTCTAACACTCAGACATAGATTCCTGTTTGAAAGTTTTACTTATTTGTCTGACATTTGAACAAGTAACCCTGATCAAAATCTCAAAATTGCATACTGTTGTTCTGTCTTTCTTGCTAAAAGTAAGTAAAATTAAAGTGCTGAGTGCAGGTTTTGGGCCCTTACATTCAACTTACTTGTGGTGTGGTGTGGTTTCTGTTCAATCTGCTACCCCTCGCTCTGCTCAGGCTCACTTTGCTCCCCTCCCACCTGCCCCATTTATCCTCAAATTTATACTTTCACCTCATTGTCTGGTCACTCCCACAGCCCCCTCCCAGCACCATAACTTGTGCTCTCACCCTTTCACTCTTCCCACCTTGTCACCAATCTTCCTCTTTTCCCCGCCCACCTTGGGCTGTGTCCTCTGTGACTTGCCTCTCTCACACTTAACTCTTTCAGTCCCTAGCACACCTACTATCTCCTCACATACTCACTATTTCCACCCCTCGATACTGTTCCTTCCCTCACACTGCTTATTTCTAGCCACCACCCTTCCTTAATATATTTCTGTATATTTTTCCCTATAACTCTTCCCCTCCTTTTTCCATCACAGAGTGCTATCCTTACTGCTATTTCTCCCACTTCTAATCTCACTAACCCTAAGCACTTCCTACCACACTGAGCTCCATATCTTCCCCACCTTTTCCTTTCCCAGACCTCTTCCAACATATAACCAAGCTCCACTGACTATTGCCCCTTCTCTTTTCTGTCTCTCCCCCCTTCGGTGTCTTAAATTTTAAACTCATGGCCTACCCCCGCTGTTACTCCTAAGCCCAAACCCAAGTACTCCATTCCCTTACTGACCACCCTCACCTTTTCCATCTTGTCTGTGCTCTTCTGGTTTCTAGTGACATCTGTCCTAATCCTGGTCCTTCCCCTTTCTCCACTCCCCCTCCACCTTCATCTGCTCTCCCCCCAAAAACATCCTCAAACATCTCTCTGTCTCTGCAGTGAACATCCATAGCCTAAAATACAAAGCGTCTGAACTTCACGCATGGTTGGCTCAACATAAACCTCACATCCTGGCCCTATCGGAAACCTGGCTAAACCCTCATATCAGTTCCTCTGAATTTCTCCCATCTCAGTACAACAGCTATAGGTCTGATAGGACACCCAAAAAAGGCGGTGGAGTGGCTATCTTGTACTCTGTCTCAATGACACGAACACCTATAGACATTACCCTGCTTAGTTTCTCCCCTGCCAAACTACTACTCCTAGACTGCCACATCAAATCTATAGGAAGTTTGCTATTGCCTCTATCTATATTCCCCCAGGTAAAAACATCCCTATCCTTGAACATATGCTCTCCTAGATAAACACCTCCATCCCCTATGAAACCATCATTCTTAGAGATGTTAATATAGATTGGAACTCCCTTATTGGTAACTCACTCCAACATTTCATAAACCTGTATGGATTCTCAGAACTGATCACTACCCCTACCCACTACAGTAAAAATACTACTGGTTCCACAATTGACTGGATCTTGACCAACTCTGCAAACAACTGTTGTAACTCTTCTACCTTCGCTGACTCTGACTCTATTAGTGACCATTCTCCCATCTCTATCTTAAGGCACCCTCCTCATCTCTCTAAGCCCCATCTGTACAGAGATTGTAGGAAACTGACTAACTTTTCCCCTGAAACCTTTAACTATAGACTCTCTGCCATCAACTGGTCTTTCCTAAAAACTCTCCCGCTTAGTGATGCTGTTACTAAATTCAACCACATTTTCCTTGATGTCCTAAACGCTCTTGCCCCAACTCACAAAATCAGATTCAAATCTAATTTCACACCCTGGCTCACCAAAGCTACTCGTGCTTTGATGCATGAAAGAGATATGCTCTATGGAAAAAATGGCAAACCACTAAAACTCCCACCTTTCTACAAGGTTATAAGCAACTCACAAATCATGTAAAAAAAAAACGTATTATTTTGGAGAAACACCACTATTTCACTAAATTTCAAAGTTCTCACCCAAATGACCCCCAAAAATTCTGGAGTATTATCAACTCCCTGCTCCACACTGGTTCTCCTACCATCCCTAACCCTTTCCCCTATCACTCTCCCTCTGAAACTGCAGACTTGCTCAACAAACGCTTCATAGATAGCATCTCAGAACTCCTACTCACTGATATCTCTGCTCATCTCAACTCTTCTGTGTCACCCTCAGCTCTCCCTAAACCTCTGTGCTCCTCTTTCTCTCAGTCTTTTACCTTGAGACCGGTTTCTACTAAATATATCAAATCCCTGCTTCTTAAACTAAAACCATGCCCTCCCTCCACTGATAAACTCCCCCCTCAATTTCTGAAAATTGCTGCTGACTCTATTGCATAGCCTGTATCTATCTTAACCGCTGCATTCAGGAATCTACCGTATCGGAAATATGGAAATCTTTCTATATCAATCCTCTGCACAAAGGTGGCAACTCTGTTGAACCCTCTAACTACAGACCAATCACTGTTCTCTCACTGCTGTCTAAGATCCTTGAAAAATGCATACATACTCAACTATTGTCCTATCTCATTCATGAAAATCTCCTTACCCCCTTGCAACGTGGTTTCCATCCTAAACACAGTACCTCAACTGCCCTACTATCCTTTACTCAAAAGGTTACAGAAGCTAGGGACAACAACCTCCTTGTGTCATGTCTATTCATTGATCTCTCTAAAGCCTTCAACACTGTGTCTCATCCCATCCTTCTTAACAAACTCTCAGACCTAAACCTCTCTCCTTCTACTCTTGGCTGGTTCCAGTCCTATCTAACTGGCAGAAAACAAGTTGTTAGATGGCAGCAGGCTTTCTCACCCTTCCTTGCTGTTCAAACAGGAGTACCCCAAGGCTCCATACTTGGACCACTCCTTTTCAACATTTTTACCCACAACCTACATTCATTCTGCAGTCTCTCATCTGTGGTACAGTAACAGACGACTCTACTCTCTTATCTATCTCCAATACTATCTCTGAACTACACACCCTAACACAGAATTCCTTCATCTCTGTTGAAAAATGGCTCAGAAACAACCAACTAATCCTTAACCCTAAGAAAACTCAACTCCTCTTCCTACCTCAGACACTCTCTCACCTTAAATCCAACTTTTCTGTTTCCTCCCTAGATGGCACCAGTATCTCCCCTGCCTCACACACTAAACTCCTTGGGATAATAATTGATGACCAACTAAAATTTAACTTGCACTTACAGCAGGTCATCAAAACAAAACACCAAAAACTTACTTTATAAGGACAACAATTCCTCACTATTGCCACTAAACACACTGTTGTGCAGGTATTTCTCTTACCTAGTCTTCTGTAAGCTTCCCCCATCCTTACCAATATCCAAACTAGCTCACTGCAGAAACTGGAACAAACATACAATAAAATTGCCAGATTTATTCTAAACCAACCACTCTCTTCACAACACTGCCTCTCACTAAACAAACTTCAGTGGCTGGAATTTCTGCACCTTCTCCTGCAATCGCAGTACCACACTACCTTTTCCATACTCAACAACCCCTCTGCCTGCCCTGCTCTTGCCTCCCATGTTACTCTCCCCCCGGCCTCTCCGGAGTGCTGATCAGCATCTTCTCTCAGTTTATAAACCCAAAAGGAATATTTGCAAACTACTTTACAAACATTCTGTCTCACTAAATTGGAACAAGCTTCCTCTCCATATCAGATCCAGCCTTCCTTTTCCTTATTTTAAAAAGGATCTTAAATCCCACCTACTAATTTTGAAATTATGCCATTGCCTTGACCACATGTAGTCTTAGTCCATCCTACTCTATAACCCGTTGCATCTCCTAACTTTCTTTGTCTGTTAGTAACTTCTGCAACTAACCTCCTAAACCCTCAGCTCTACTACTATAGCCCCCTCCCATTCTCCACACTATTCATCTCCCCCTCCCCACTTCCTATCAATGTCTATACATGGTCCTTATTTTGAACAACGATTACCTTTTTGTTTTTACTCTCATATGTAGTAAATTTTAGACCACTGCTATCAGTGCAGCCCTTAATGTTCATAATTTTTTCTTTTGTTTTTCTCTTTATAATTAATTTAGTATTTACATTGTTATTTTTAATAGTTTTTGTCCTGTATGTTTTTCTTTGCTTATGTTTGCTGGGACTCTTTCCCCTTGAGTCTCCAAAATGAGTTGCTTACTATCAGTGGTTCATAGGTATGTACTAGGCTAATGGCCCTGGAGCCTATACAGTCCTAGCCCAAGAAATTCCCTGACATAATGCAGCCCGAATTTAGTTCCCAGTGCCCTTGTCAAGCAAGGCCACTGAGGTGATCCTCGGGGTGACTGCCACCCAAACTTAGTTTCCTGTGCCCCTGTCAATCAGGGCCATTGAAGTGATCTTCAGGGTGAACTTCCTATTGCCCATGAACTCATCAAGATTTCTCTTGAAAAGGGCCAGTGAAGTGATCTGTTTGATGTGAATGGGGAGTTTGTTCCAGAGTATGGGAAGTCGCTGGGTTAGGAACCCGTCCCTCCAGCATGTTCTGTTTATGGTGGTAATGAGGTTTAGGTCCCTGGAGCGTGTGGCGTGGAGGGATTGGGATTTCTTTAGGTGATGCATATCTCACAGCTCTGGGTCAGACATGGCTTTGTAGGTCAAGCAGAGATCGCCTCTAAGTAGGCGATATGAGACCGATTTATAGCTGGAATTTTTTGTCCGTCAATGTAGGCTATATGTTTAAGGCCTAAGATCCTCTTAGTTAGGTATTTTTGTGGCCTTTCCAGTTGTTGTAGGTGTCTAGCGAGGTACATACCAAATGGGGCTTTATATTCTATAATAGGTCTAATGAGGGATGAGTAAAGGGGCACTATGACCTCTTTCTTTCTGGATGAATAACCTTTTGTGATAAGCTGTGCTACATAGAAGGACTTTCTGACCACAGTGGTAATGTGGTTATCAAAGGAGAGGTTGCTGTCAGCCTTTGTCCCCAGGTCTATCACACTGGTGTTTAGTGGACTACTGCCTTTGTGGTAGCTCATGGGCACTGAATTTTTCCCAATGGGAATGACAATGCACTTTTTGGCACCGAGCTTGAGGCCATGATTCCTGCACCAGTCATTGGTCTCAGTGAGCCCTTGTTGTAGGATGTCTACATCCATTGGAGAATCTATAATTGCTCCAAATTTGCAGTCATCAATGAACTTGGTACTCAAATGTGGTGCCAGTTCATTTTGTAGTTCATGTAGGACACAGCCCGGGATATTGTCAGGTCCCATGGAAGCTGTAGTCTTGGCTTTGGACAGTGGGTTTTTTTACGTGGCATTCCTCAGGTATTGAGATGGGCACTGTGGGGGGGGGGGGTGAAAAGGGGGTAAAGTTCCACTGAACCTGTCAGTCAATATGTTGGCAATATGAGTTGGTTCTGTATATGTATTTCCATTGTGCTGTAACTCTGAGCAGATTTGAGACTTGCCATGTAGATTCTTGACATAGCTATAGAATGCCTTGTGGTTGTCTTTAGAATCTGCAGCAATTTTGTTTTCATAACAGACTTTAGATGATTTGATAAGGAATCTCAGTTTTTTGCTGAGGCTAGCAAGGGAGTTTTTCCAGTCTTAGGATTTCACTCTTTTCTGCAACAGTTTTTTTCTTTTGTTGTAGAGTTTGTTAATAGTAGGGGTCCACCAGATTGGCTTCCATTTTTTGGAGGAGAGCATCTTGGTTCTGTTAGGTATGGCCTGATGATCTTCGTGTTTCACTGTTGCAATCATCACACTTAGGTTATCTGCTTGAAGGTAGCCCTCAGTCGGCCCAAATACCAGAGTCTTAGGATTTCTGCATTGGATGCTGTCGCCTTTTCCATGACGTCAGGTTGTCAGGGGTATAAAACAGGCAGCTGATGCCATTACATCAGTCTTTCTTGCCGAGAAGGAGCCCAAAGCAGAAGCAGTTCGCAAGTGCCGGTTGCCCGCTACCTGAAATTTTCATTTTTCGAGTTTCAAACCTGAAGTCTTCTAAAGCTAAATACCCTATTGGGGATCCTTTTTTCTTGCTCTAACCAATGTCAGAAAGTCAACAATTGTCTTGCCTGTGGAAAGCAAATACCTCACAGAGATTTTCATTCTAACTGCGTCACCTCTTTAGGCCCAGACCACGATGTCCCTCACTGTCAATTTTGTGCCTTAACGCTCGAACCATTCCTCGGGCTATCTTTGTCGCTAAATTCTTTCGTTCTCATTCTCTGTATTCAGAAATGGCTTTGATGAGCAATCCAACTACCGTTCTTCTGAAAAAAAGTAAAGATAGAGACAGATCGCTTCCATTAAGCAAGTCACCAGTCAGCCGGTACTCAGTGAGACGCCTTTGCAGCCCCTGATGTCCACTTCTACAGATTCACAGGCCTCTGCTGAGACCCATTCGGACTCCGGTATGCCGCGAGATGCTTCTTCGACTATGGAACCTGTGGGTGTCTCTACCTTGGATGGGTCCGGAGCCGCTGTGTAGGCACCGGCTTCTGAGGGTGTATTCAGACCTACCGATGTTCGATTTAAACCAACAACTTCATTTTTAGCTAAAACTACTGAGTTTCTCAGGCCCAGAGTACGCACTATGCCTAGAAAACTGATGACCAAAGTGCATGCTCAAGCTCCCATGCCACAAAAACAAATGCTTAGAATGGCTGAGGACCTTATTACCCTAATTAGGGGAAGCCAGCCTTCCCCTGCTGAGAGACAAAGAACTGAGTTTCATTCTAATTCTACAGAGCAGGAGTCCAAAGACTCTGACCCTTCTGATTATCAGGAGATGCTCTTATCAACCTCTGAGGATTCAGATGCAGAGGAATCCATTCCCTCTGCCTCCCCTCCAGAGGATTTTTCTTTTGGTGAAACCTTGCATACTTTAAGAGAGCATTTCTGCTGGGAATGCCAGAACTACTCTCAGTCCAAAAAGATACTCAGAGAACTTTTAGAGTTGCCTCATCTCAGGCCTCTAGCAATACCCCCTGTCCTGGATGTTGTAGATGATGTCTTCATGGAATCCAGTCTTACTCCAGACAGTTTACCCCTGGCCCATAGAAAACCTGACAGGTACTACAGAGTACCTGATTCTCACAAATTTCTCTTTAAGAATCCTACTGTGGATCCAGAGACCATTTCCCAGGGACCTAAAGGGATTAAGGCTACTACAACCAAAAACCCTACCCCTTCAGACAGAGATTCCAGAGCTTTAGACAGATGGGGTAAGAAGGTATATACCTCTGCAACTCTTGCCATCAGGGCATTGAATTGCCAGTTTCACATGTTGAAGTACCAACAACATATTATGGAACTAATTAAACAAGAAATGGTGTTACTTCCAGATTGTGCAGAAAATAAAGAGTTACAAGAGTTAATGCATTCTGCAAACCAAGTTAGTAAGCATACTTTTCAGTGTGGCTTTGATGCCTTATAAGCATCTTGCAAGGCTGCAGTCACTGGGTCTGTACTGAGAAGGCATGCTTGGCTGAAGGAACAACATTGCCAGATCATGTCGAATCAAAATTACTAGATGGTCTTTTAAATAAGGACTGTTTGTTTGGCACCAAAGCAGAAGTAGTTCTTAAAAAGATGGAAGAAAAAGCTAAATCTATGCAAACTGTTAAAGAATGCTTACAAGTGCAGCCACCTAGCTTCAGTAGACATTGGCCTTTTTAAAATTGGTCCTTTTCTGCCCCTTCCAGGCCTTCTCACTCCAAACCCAGGGAAACAAGCCACCCAAACTACAGTCTCAGGGTATGCAGAGATCTAAACAGTGGAGTGCTCCCACCTCAAAAACAGGGAGTGGTAAGCCGTCCCCTTATGGAAAGAGTTCACAATGACTTTTCAGTTAATCCTTCCCAGCCCTGTCCAATTACTTGTGCCCCTAGGAGGAAAACTTGCCCTTCATGCAAAAAAAAACTGGATGTCCATTACTCAGGACCGATGGGTCCTAAACATTGTATCCCAGGGGTACAGATTCTACTTCCATTCACTGCCAACCCCAAACGGGTTTCCAGACCTTCCTCTAAACCAGTAGGCAGAGGCTCAAAAGCAAGTACTTTCCCTGCTCAATGTCAGAGCTATTCAGTCTGTTCCAGTAGAACAAAGGGGTCAGGGTTTCTACTCCAGACTTTTCCTGGTGTCCCGAAAAGAGGGCTCTTGGCACCCAATCCTGGATCTGTCAATTCTCAACACCTTTCTGGTGGTCCCAAAATTCAAAATGCTTACCCTGCAACAGCTTCTCCCTATGCTAACCGGGTCTATATCACTTCAACGAAATGGCAGAAGTTCGAACACCATATGTTCGAACTTCTAACCTCGAAGTGCAAAACCATCAAAGGCTTTTAGAACAGCGACCCCCCCCCCCCGGGGAAAAAAAATCGCTGTTCCAAGAAAACACACACAACACAAGCACACCATATTAAATAATACACACATATACACTTCACAAAACCCTACACTAAAACGTACGTACACTACTATCTATCCACTTACCTTAACCCAAACCCTAACCCTAAGGTCCATCACTATCGCGCACTCACCTGACCTGCGCCCTAACCTTAACTCACCTATCCCGCACCCTAAACCTAACGTCCACACAGTCGCACACTTACCTGAACCTGACCTGTAACTTTCCACCACAGTGCTGAAAATAGCGAAGCCGCAAAAACGGCCAACCTAATTATTTCTCGAGAAAATAATTCGGAGTTCTGCAGCTTCGCTATTTTCAGCATTCGCTGTTTTGGGTTTGATATTAGAACATTCGATGTTTTCAAACTTTGATGTTCTAATATAGACCTTGCCAACCAAGGATGCCTGGTTAGTCACCCTAAACTTAAAAGAAGCTTATCTGCACATCCCCATAAGGGAGTCTTGCAGGAAATATCTACACTTCAGGCCAGGCTCTATGCACTATCAGTTCTCTGCACTTCCCTTTGGCTTATCTACTGTGCCCAGAGTATTCAAAAAGTGCCTGGCTCCAGCCATTGCATACTGCAGGCAGAGAAATATCCAAATTTTCCCATACTTGGACTGTTGCCTGATTCAGGTGGACAGTCAGGAATTGCTACGTCAGCACCTGGCATTTGTAAAAAGCCTCTTCACTTCATAAGGGTACACTATCAATGAAAAGAAATCACAACTTGGTGCCCAGTCAAAAAATTGCATTCCCGGGAGCAAGCTTGAACACAACTTCCCAGATGGTCTTTCTCACTCCAGAAAAACAGGTCTATTTGACCATCTACTTCAAACAAATGGCCACCAAAACCCAGCTATCTGCAAGGAAAATACTGCAAGCCCTAGGGTTCATGGCCACATGTATTCTGCTAATTCCATATGCAAGACTGCATATGAGGATACTTCAGTGATGCTTAAAAAGTCTTTGCTGCCAACATTCTCAGGACCTGGAAACAGTCATTCCAATCATACCTTGTCTAAGGGCAGAGTTCCTTTGGTAGGCAGAAGCATGCAACCACAACAAGGGACTGCCTTTCACTCAACCCCTCGCCGCCCAAATCCTGACAACAGCCGCATCAGACTATGCATGGGGGGCTCACATGTCAGGCAAATGCATTCAGGGCAAGTGGAGCCCAGGCCAAATTCTCCTGCACATCAATCAAAAAGAGATGCTAGGAGTACAGAATGCTCTGACAGCCTTCAAATACCTAATTCTTCCAGGACAGCTGCTGATAAAAACAGGCAACACCACAGTTATGTGGTACATAAACAAGCAGGGGGGAATCCATTCTTACCCACTCTGCAGGTTAGCCATGGCCCTGTGGAACACAGCCTTGAGCAACCAAGTGCATCTACAAGCTCAATTCCTGCCAGGCAAACAAAATTCTGTGGCAGACGATTTAAGCAGAAATCTCCTAGACCCGCATGAATGGAAATTGGAGCCCAGCACCTTCAACCTTCTAATCCAGAGGTGGGGGACACCGGAGGTGGACCTCTTTGCCTCCCTCGAAAACCACCAGTTGAGCAAATTTTTACACCAGGAACCCTCAGAGCAGGGCCTGGAAGGTGGATGCCCTGTCCTTTCAGTGGTAAAACCTCTCAATTTATGCCTTTCCCCCTCTGCACCTCCTCTCAAAAGTACTATTCAAGATGAAACAGGACAGGCCAAGGGCAATTCTCATTGCCCCAGACTGGCCATGCCAGCACTAGTGCCCACTCTTATGCAGTCTGACAACAGTGCCACCCTGGCACCTTCATCAGATCCCTATCCTACTGTCTCAACAGGTGGCACAGATTTTGCATCCACAGTTACAAACCCTAAACCTTGCAGCCTGGCTTATCCCCTGAATACACCACTAGCAACCCTCAGCAAACAGGTGCTGGAGGTCATTCTTGAAGCCGGAAGGCCTAGTACTAGGAAATCCTATGCTGAAAAGTGGAAAAGATATTGTTCTTGGAATCAGTCTCAAGGAAAGGACACAGCACTGCCCTCCTTACCTCAAATCCTGGATTACCTAGCAGAGTTATTCCACAGAGGCCTATCCTCCTCCTCCATTGAGATTCATGTCTCTGCCATCTCGGCTTATTATAATACTGAGCCACCTCTATTTTCTCACCCTCTCATCAAACAGTTCCCGAGAGGGGCTAACAACTTAAGGCCACCTAGGAGAGCACCCATCCCTGCCTGGGACCTTAACTTTGTACTGGAAAAGCTCACGCTTCCCCCCTTTTAAACCTGATGCTTCAGCAGAGTTAAAATTCCTCTCTTGGAAAACAGTATTGCTTTTAGCCATAACTTCAGCAAGAAGAGTGTCTGAGTTACAGGCACTAATGGCTGTGGCACCCTTCATTATTTTCCATGCTGACAGGGTTGCCCTCAGGACTAATCCGTCCTTTATGCCTAAGGTGGTGTCCAGTGTGGCTCTAAACCAATCCATCCATTTGCCAAGCTTCTTCCCTAATCCTCAGAATAATGGGGAAAGGATCCTGCACTGCCTGGACATGCACAGACAGCTCAGGTTCTACCATGACAGGACTAAACCTTTCAGAAAATCTGACCAGCTGCTAGTCAGCTTTGCTTCAGGGACAGAGGGCAAGGCCATTTCAAAGCAAGCCATTTCCAATTGGATAGTACACTGCATCCATTTCTGCTACAAGCACCATGGAAAACCTACCCCACAGGGGATCAGACCACATTCCACTAGGGCTACTTCCACCTCTACAGCATTTCTCAGGGTAGTCCCTACCAGGGACATTCTGGAAGCTGCAACCTGGAGTTCTGTACACACCTTCACCAAGCATTACCATTTACCTGTTTTTTCTAAATCCAGAGCTGGATTTGCTACAGCAGTTTTACAAGGTCTGCTAGCCAGCCCTAACACTTCTTGACTGCCTCCACCCTTCCTCAGCTTTGGGAATCAACCCAAGTGTGATGACTGCAACAGTGAAACACGAGGAATATAGTACAGTTGTGTACACTTACCGTAAATGTAGATGTTCGAGTATATTCACTGTTACAGTCCTGGATGTTCTTCATGTTTCACTGTTGCAGTCATTACATTTGGGTAATCTGCTTGCAGGTTGCCCTCAGTTGGCCTGATTAACAAAGTCTTGGGTCCTGCGTCGGTTGCTGTCCCTTCTTCCATGATGTCAGGTCATCAGGGGTATAAAACATGCAGCCACTGCCATTACATCAGTCTTTCTTGCTGTGCGGTGCCCAAAGCAGAAGCAGTTCGCAAGTGCCAGTTGGCTGACTCCTGAAATTTTCGTTTTCGAGTTTCAGAACTGAAGTCTTCAACTAAAGCTAAGTACCCCGTTGGGGAAACTTTTTCTTGCTCCTTCCTGATGTCAGTAAAAGTTAATAATTGCATTACTTGTGGAAAGCAAATACCTCATAAAGATTTTTATTCGTACTGTATTCCTTGCCTAGGCCCTGACCACGACGTACCTTGTTGTCGGTTTTGTGCTTATTTAATCAGTGCACTATCTGTCGCCGGTATAGTTTTGCCTCTAAGTATTTCGGTTCTTGGTTTAATTATCCAGAAATGTTGTCATTTAGCCATCCGACTACTGGAATTCTGAAAAAATGCAAAGATAAAGACAGAGACAGACCGCCGAGGTCCAAAACTGCTGACAACGCTTCTCCTAAGCCAGTCGCCAGTTTGCCGGTACTCAGTGAGGCGCTTTCGCAGCCCCTGATACCCGCTACTTCTGATTCGCAGACCTCTACTGAGACCCATTCGGAGTCCGGTATGCTGCGAGATGCTTCCAACTATGGAAACCGCGGATGTCTCTACCTTGGATGGGTCCAGAGCCACTGTGTAGGTACCGTCTTCTGAGGGTGTATTCAGGCCTACGAACTTGCATATTAAATCGATGCCTCCTTCTTTAATGAGGCCTAAATCTCAATCCATGTCTAAAAAAATGATGCCCAGGCCACATGCTCAGGCCTTTATGCCTAAACAAAAAATTATAAAAATGGCTGAAGATCTAATAACTCTAATCAGGGGTAGTCAACCTCCACCCTCTAAGAGGCCTAGGGCTGAGCTTGATTATGAATCTACTGATCAGGATTCTGTTTTTTCTGACTCTTCTGATGACCTGGGTTTGTCCTTACCTACTTATGAGGATTCTGATTCAGAGGACTGGATTCCCTCTGCTTCCCCTCCTGAGGATTTTTCTTTTGGGGAAACCTTACACACTCTGAGGGAGCATTTTTCACTGGGAAAGCCAGGAATTTTCTGATTCAAAAAAGAGGCTTAGGGATTTCCTTCTCCTACCTCAGCATAGGCCTTTGGCTATTCCTCCTGTACTAGACATTGTTGATGATGCTTTCTCGGAATCCATTTTGGCCCCTAATTCCCTGCCTCCTGCTCCCAGTAAACCAGACAGATACTACAGGGTCCCAGAGTCCCATAAGTTCCTTTTCAAAAATCCTATTGCAGATCCAGAGACTATTTCACAGGGAACCAAGGGCATTAAGGCTTCTACTGCTAAAAATCCTACCAGGGCGTTGGGTAGATGGGGTAAAAAAGGTTTATACTTCAGCAACCTTGGCAATTTGAGCTTTAAACTGCCAATTTCATATGTTAAAATATCAGCAACATGTTATTGGACTACTTAAACAGAAAATGATGCTAATTCCTGACTTTGTGGAAAATAAAGACTTACAGGATTTAATGCATTCTGCTGAACAAGTTGGAAAACATACTTTGCAATGTGGTTTTGATTCATTAGAGGTCTCTTGCAGGGCTGCTATTACTGGGTCTGCGCTTAGAAGGCATGCTTGGCTTAAGGAGCAATCTTTGCCTGATCATGTTAAAGCTAAATTGTTGGATTCTCCTTTAAATCAGGACCGCCTGTTTGGCAACAAGGCTGAAGAAGTTCTTAAAAAGATGGATGATAAAGCTAAATCTATGCAAACTGTTAAAGATTTTTTACAAGTTCAGCCTCCTAGATTTAGTAGACATTGGCCTTCTAAGAAATGGTCCCTTCCAGCCCCTTCCAGGTCTTCTCAAGCCAAACCCAGAAACAGCAAAAACCCCAGGTTTCAGTCCCAGTGGACACACACAACTAAGCAGTGGGGGGGCCTCCACTTCCAAATCTGGGAATAATAAGACTCCCCCGTATAGTAAACTGTCTCAATGACTTCCTCTTAAAATTTCCAAGCACTTATCAACTGACTGCCCCTTTGGGGGGAAAGATTGCCTTTCATGCAAAGAATTGGGAACTCATAACACAGGACAAAGGGGTTTTAAATATAGTGTCCCAGGGATACAGAATTCACTTCCACACATTGCCAACACCAAGTGGGTGGCTGGACCTACCCCCAAATCAGTGGGCAGATGCCCAAAAACAAGTACTTTCTGTCTTAAGCATGGGGGCTATTCGGCTGGTACCAGAAGAGGAAAAGGGACAAGGTTTCTACTCGAGACTTTTCTTGGTACCCAGAAAAGACAGTTCATGGCGTCCTATCCTGGACCTCTCTACTCTAAACACCTTTCTGGAGATTCCAAAATTCAAGATGCTGACTCTTCACCAATTACTTCCTATGCTAGGCAAAGACACCTGGTTGGCAACACTAGATCTAAAAGAAGCATACCTGCACATCCCAATTAGGGAATCTTGCAGAAAATACCTACATTTCAAAGCAGGCTACACACACCATCAGTTCTCTGTACTGCCCTTTGGCTTATCTACTGCGCCCAGGGTTTTCACAAAGTGCCTAGCTCCAGTGACTGCATTTTGCAGGCAAAGAAATATTCAAATATACCCATATCTGGATGATTGTCCTGGCTTTCTGCCTGAATTAGACATACTTTTGAATCAACTGGCATTTGTAAAAAGGGATGTTCATCGTGTTACACTGCTGCAGTCATTACACTTGGGTTATCCTGCTGTCAGGCGGTCCCATAGTCGGCCAGATTTCCAAACTCTTGGTCCTGCGTCGGTTGCTGTTGCTTCTTCCCTGACGTCAGCGCACCAGGGGTACATAACATGCATCCGACGCCATTTTCTTCAGTCTTTCTTGCCACGCGGTGCCCGAAGCAGAAGCAGTTCGCAAGTGCCGGTCGGCCGACTCCTGAGATTTTCGAAGTCGAATTTCAGATCCGAAGTCTTCATTAATGCTAAGTACCCCGTTGGGGAAACTTTTTTCTTGCCTCAGACCGATGTCAGAAAAAGTTAATAATTGTATTTCTTGTGGGAAGCAAATACCTCATAAGGACTTCCACTCTTACTGTATCCCATGCCTAGGCCCTGATCACAACGTCACTAGTTATCGGTTTTGTGCTAGATTTAACAAACGCACTATAAAAAGATGTTTTGATTTTGCTTTGCACTACATGTCCTTCAAGAATGCAACTGCAGTCATAACATGTGGGGTTGTCCTGCCTCAGGCAGCCCTCGGTCGGCCGGATTCCAAAGTCTGGGTCTGACGTCGGCTGATGTCGCATTTCTCTCAGATGTCAGAGCGGCTGGAGTACATAAGCATCAGCCGACGCCATTTTCTTCAGTCTTTCTTGCCGCGCGGTGCCCGAAGCAGAAGCAGTTCACAAGTGCCGGTCGGTCAGCTCCTGTATTCTTCGATACCGAAGTCATCAAAAAAGCTAAGTACCCCATTGGGGACCTTTTCTTGCCTCAGCCGATGTCAGAAATTACTGAAAAAGTTAACAATGGTCTTTCTTGTGGTAAACAAATACCTCATAAGGATTTCCACTCTTACTGTCTTCCTTGCCTGGGCCCAGACCACGACGTCTCGGCCTGTGTAGCCTGTGCTCGCTTCAACAAGCGCACTCTCAGGCGCCGGGCGGAGTTCACTGAAGATTTTTTCGCCGATAAATTTGCTTACACCATGCCATCGGATCTTCCGACATCGCAAACTCCCAAAAAGCGAAAAGACCGGGACCGACATCCTCGGCCCGCGTCTACCACCGACTCCACACCAAAACCTACAGCGAGTGCTCCGGTTCCCTCTGAGACGGTCTCTCCACCGCTACGAACCGAAGACACCGCATTACCGACGACTCCGATTCCGTACATCACTCCGACGCCTGTTATCGATTTTCCTCCGGATACCGAAACCGAGGAAATGCCCGAGACCATTGCTGTAGACAAGGTCACTCCTGCACGTGGAGCTGCCAGGCCTCCTATGGCCATGTCTATTAAGGCCTACACTAGGGCTAAGGCAGCCAGCAAAACAAAGCATATTACTTCTAAATCCTTACCTCAGCCTACTCCAGAGACACAAATTATGTCCATGGCTGCTGATTTAATTTCCATGATTAGAGGTTCACAGGCCCATCCTGAGAGAGGATCCCAGCCTCCTTCTGATAAAGGCCCGGGTTGAACCCTCTGACCCTATTCCTTCAGATGAAGATTCTGAGGGCTCTGTCCACTCTGATAGCCAGGAAGAGCTCTTCCAGACCTATGAGGACTCGGATGCAGAAGATTCCATCCCCTTGGCCTCCCCTCCTGAGGATATTTCTTTTGGGGAAGTTCTGCACACCATGAGGGAACATTTCAAGTGGCAAGGTCAGGAATATTCTGATTCTAGGAAATGCCTTAGGACTTTCCTTAAGAAGCCCCAGCACAGGCCCTTAGCTATTCCTCCTGTACTTGATGTTCTGGATGATTTATATTCTGACTCTAGTGCTACCCCTGATTCTCTTCCTCCTGCTCCAGCCAAGCCAGACAGGTATTACAGGGTCCCAGAAACGCATTCCCATTTATTCAGGGCCCATACTGCTGATTTGGAAACTATTTCACAGGGGCCTAAAGGAGTTTCAGCCTCCACCTCTAAAAATCCATTGCCCTCCAACAGGGAAGCTAGGTTATTAGAGAGATGGGGCAAAAAGGTTTACACATCCACTACCTTATCTATGAGAGCTTTAAATTGCCTTTTTCATATGTTACAATATCAGGATTACCTGTTAGAAGATTTACAAAAAACATTAGCCACTCCTGATCCTTTAGACAGGAAGACTTTGCAGGAAGCTGTACATAACACTCAGCAAGTAAGCAATCACTTCCTGCAGTGTGGATATGATGCACTGGAAGCTTCATGTAGGGCAGCTATGACAGGGGCAGTCATTCGTAGACATGCTTGGTTAAAAGATCAACCTCTACCAGATCATGTAAAAGCAAAACTTCTGGATGCACCTTTGGAAAAGAACAAGCTTTTGGTGCGAATGCTAAGGATGTGTTAAAGACCATCGAAGAAAAAGCAAAATCAGTTCAGACGGTGAAAGATTTCCTCCAGGTTCAACCCCCCAGATTCAGTAGGAATTGGCCTTCTAAAAACTGGTCCTTTCCTAATCCAGAAAAGTTTCAAAGGGGTAAGAACAGACATGGCCGAGGAAGAGGCCAATACAGGGGCCCTTACAGGGGACGACAATGGCAGCCAGGAAACCAAAGAAGTGACGCAGGGGTTTCACCTGCCCCACAACCACAATCTCAATGACTTTCCTCTACTACCGCCTACCAGGGAACAAATAGAAGCTCTCTTGGGCGGGAAATTATCTCTGTTTGCAGAAAATTGGCACAAACTGACAAAGGACAAATGGATTTTGGACATTATAGACCGAGGGTACAGGTTTCATTTTCATCCCTTACCAAGAAAACAAGGCATGCCAAACCTACCACAAAACCAGAGGTCAGAGGCTATCAAGCAAATCACTCTGCTGACTCGGATGAAAGCAATAGAAAGAGTTCCACAACAAGAACAAGACCAGGGGTTTTACTCAAGACTGTTCCTTGTTCCAAGAAAAGAATCTCAATGGAGACCAATACTGTACTTGTCCGCATTAAACACCTTTCTCATAGTACCAAAGTTCAAAATGCTGACTCTACAGCAACTCCTTCCCATGCTGGGCAAGGGGTCTTGGCTGATTACTCTGGACCTCAAGGAGGCATACCTGCACCTCAAGGAGGCATACCTGCATGTCCCTATCAGACACAGCTGCAGAAGATACCTCAGATTTCTTGCAGGGCCAGAGCATTATCAATTCTCAGCATTGCCATTTGGCTTATCTACTGCGCCCAGAGTATTCACAAAATGCCTGGCTTCAGTAATTGCTCATTGCAGGCTCCAGGGGATACAAATTTACCCGTACCTGGACGACTGCCTCATACAAGCAGATGACAAATTGATGTTGACAAAAAAACCTGGATTATGTCATACGATTACTTCAAGCTCTGGGATACACAGTCAACTTCCAAAAGTCAAGACTGCAGCCATCCCAGCAAATAATCTTCTTAGGAGCCAAACTAGACACATCCTCTCAGATGGCTTACCTGACAGAAGACAAGCAAGAGAAGTTAACTCATTACTTCAAAGGTTTAGCAAAACTCACCCAGATGACTGCAAGGAGATTCCTACAGGCCCTGGGTTACATGGCATCCTGCATTCTCCTGGTTCCATTAGCAAGACTACACATGAGAAAGCTTCAATGGTACCTAAAAGCATTTGGTCTCAACACAGCAACAACTTGGAGACAATCATACCGCTCATTCCATGCCTACAAAAGGAATTCCTGTGGTGGGCCTCGGTGAGCCAGGCAAACACAGGTATGTCATTCAAAAAACCACAGATAACACAGACCATGACCACAGATGCCTCAGACCTTGGATGGGGGGGCGCACATGGAAGGCAGGTGTATACAAGGACAATGGTCTCCAAAGGAAACACATCTGCATATAAACCAAAAGGAAATGCTGGCAGTAATGCATGCCATCGAGGCCTTTCAACACCAACTCCAGCAAGGCCATTTACTGATACGGACAGACAACACCACTGTGATGTGGTACATAAACAAGCAAGGGGGCACCCACTCTTACCCCCTTTGCAGACTGACAATGCATCTTTGGGAGAAATCACTGAGCCTAAACATCCAGTTACAATCCCAGTTTGTTCCAGGAAAAGACAATGTGTTGGTGGACAGCCTAAGCAGGAATTTCACAGATCCACACGAGTGGAGGTTACATCCGAAGGTCTTCATACAACTCACTTCGACATGGGGCAAGCCAGAAGTAGACCTATTTGCCTCTCACCTCAACCATCTTCTACCAAAATTCTGCACAAGGACATACCATCCAAAAGCTTGGAAAATAGATGCCCTCTCATTCAACTGGAACTCCCTAACAATCTATGCATTCCCACCTCTGCCACTGATGACCTCAGTATTACTAAAGATCAAAGCAGAGAGACCCAAGGGAATCATAATAGCTCCGGACTGGCCAAGACAACACTGGTACCCACTACTACGGAGCATATGTCACACCAGGAGGTGGGGCCTTCCTCAATGGCCTCTACTTTTGACTCAACACAATTTCGAAACAGTGCATCCAAATCTTCAGACACTGCAGCTAACAGCCTGGGAGATCCCATAAATAACTTCAGCCTATCTCTCTCCAAGGAAGTTCAGCGGATACTAACAGAGGCTCGAATACCATCCACCAGAAAGGTTTACTTAGCAAAGTGGAAAAGATTCAGCAATTGGAATACCAGCAAGGGACATGATGCATCATTGTTGAACATCCCACTCATCTTGGAATATTTGGCAGATATGTTAAAGAACGGCCTCTCATATTCTTCCATAAAGATACATGCATCTGCTATTTCAGCTAGATACAACACTGATCCTCCTGTTTTTTCACACCCTTTACTAAGGCAATTCCTCAGGGGAATTAAGAACATTAAGCCACCAAGACAGGCCCCAGTGCCAGCCTGGGACCTCAATTTTGTCCTAGAAAAACTGACTCTACCTCCATTTGAGCCAGCAGCTTCAGTTGACTTGCAATTTCTCTCATGGAAGACAGCTTTCCTGTTGGCAATTACCTCAGCAAGAAGGGTTTCGGAGCTACAGGCCCTAATGGCAATACCACCCTTTATTATTTTTCACAGAGACAGGGTTTCATTAAGGACCAACCCTACTTTTATGCCAAAGGTGGTATCTAGGGTTTCTTTAAATCAAGCCATTCATCTGCCTGCTTTCTTCCCCAATCCTGAGAATAAGGGGAAAGACTGTTGCATACCTTGGACATTCACAGACAACTTCGATACTACCTGGACAGAACCAAGGCCAGTAGGAAGTCTGAACAACTTTTTGTAACTTACGCCCCTGCAGTCCAAGGAAAAGCAATTTCAAAACAGACTATTTCAAAATGGATTGGACATTGCATCAGATTCTGTTATTCCTTTCATGGAAAGACTGTTCCAGCCAATGTCAGACCACATTCCACCAGAGCTACAGCCACCTCTACAGCATTCTTAAGAGGGGTGCCTACTGAGGACATTCTAGAAGCTGCTACATGGAGCTCCGTGCATACATTCTCCAAACAGTACAATCTCCCTCTATACTCCAGATCCAGAGCAGGCTTTGCTTGGCAGTCCTGCAGGGTTTGATTGCCACACCATCTTTTCCTAGAGCATTCCTCCTCCCCAGCTAAGCTATGGTATTCTACCCACATGTTATGACTGCAGTTGCATTCTTGAAGGACATAGTACAGTTTTGTACCTACCATAAATGTAGATGTCCGATAGACATGCAACTGCAGTCGGATTTTCCCTCCCTCCATACCCCTCTATGCCTAGGGTCCACTCCTATCCCTGTTACTCTTAGCTGGGGATATCTGTTATGGTGTATTTGTTTTATTGCTCATTTATTTGTTTGGAATCCTGTTTTTGTCTTCCAATTTGATTACAGCCTTCCTTGGAGGGCATCTGGGGCAAGAAACACTGAAGAAAATGGTGTCGGCTGATGCTTATGTACTCCAGCCGCTCTGACGTCGGACCCAGACTTTGGAATCCGGCCGACCGAGGGCTGCCTGAGGCAGGACAACCCCACATGTTATGACTGCAGTTGCATGTCTATCGGACATCTACATTTATGGTAGGTACAAAACTGTACTTTTGGCTGAAGGTTCAATTATACTATGCCATCGGATCAACCGACGACCGCAATACCGAAAAAACGCAAGGACAAGGATAAAGACAGGCATCCAAGGTCCAAAACCGACGACGAAACCTCTTCTAGGCCAGTCTCCGGTTTGCTGGTTCTCAGTGAGGCGCTTTCGCAGCCCCTGACACCCGCTACCTCAGAGCCACAGGCCGCTTCCGACTCCCACGTGGAGACAACTAGGCCTCTGGAAACTCAAGGCATTGGGCCTACGGAAACTAATCCCTCAGATGGGTCCGGAGCCGCTGAGCAGGCATCGGCTTCTGAGGGTGTTTTCAGACCTTTACAACTTACCATTAAAACAACGGCCAAGACAAAAGTACCATTAAAGACGAAGAAACAAGTACAGCATTCTCCTGGACAGACCTCCATGCCTAAGAAACAGATGCTTAAAATGGCCGAAGACCTCATTACTCTAATCACGGGTTCCCATCCCCCTCCTGAGAAAAGGTCTAGGCAGGATACAGACTATGATTCCTCTGATCAGGTTTCCATTTCCTCTGATTCCACTTCAGACCATGGATACTCTCTGCCCCCCCTATGAGGACTCTGATGCTGAAGAATCTATCCCTTCAGCCTCTCCTCCTGAGGATTATTCTTTTGGGGAAACTTTACATACCATGAGGGAACATTTCCATTGGGAAAGTCAGGATTACTCAGAATCCAAGAAAAGGCTCAGGGATTTCCTTTTATTGCCTCAGCACAGGCCCTTGGCTATTCCGCCTGTGCTAGATATTGTGGATGATGTGTTCTCTGAATCCAGCTTATCTCCTGATTCTTTGCCCCTGCACCAGCCAAGCCAGATAGATATTACAGAGTCCCAGACTCTCACAAGTTTCTTTATAAAAACCCTTCGGCTAATCCAGAAACTATTTCCCAGGGCCCAAAAGGGGTTAAGGCTTTCATTGCAAAAAATCTAGTACCCTCTGACAGAGATTCCAGAGCTTTGGATAGATGGGGGAAGAAAGTATACACTTCTGCAACTTTAGCAGTAAGAGCTTTAAATTGCCAGTTTCACATGCTTAAGTACCAACAATATTTAATGGCTCAGTTAAAACAGAAAATGCTTGCAAGCTCAGAAGCTCCTGATTGTAAAGAAATGCAGGATTTATTGCATGCAGTTGAATAGGTGGGAAAACATACTCTACAATGTGGTTTTGATTCTTTAGAGGCCTCTTGTAGAGCCGCAGTTACAGGTTCTGTGATTCGAAGACATGCTTGGTTAAAAGAACAGAGTTTACCTGATCATGTTAAGGCAAAATTATTGGATGCTCCTTTACAGCATGATACCTTGTTTGGTGTTAAGGCAGAAGAAGTGTTAAAGAAAATGGAGGATAAAGCTAAATCTATGCAAACAGTCAAGGATTTCTTACAGGTACAGCCACCTCGATTTAGCAGAAATTGGCCAACAAAGAATTGTTCCTTTCCAGTGTCAGACAGACCACAGAGAGGCAGATACAGACACCCAAGAGGCAGATGTCAACACCAAGGCTCAAACAGACAACGACAGTGGGGCACCTCAACCCCAAAAGGAGGTGAGGACAAGTCTCAACCTTACAGGAAACAGTCACAATGACTTTCCCCTTCGTACGCCAAGCACTTTCTTATCAGAAGCCCCCTTAGGGGGGAAACTAGCACTTTTTTCTCAAAACTGGCAAGCAATCACCCAAGACAAATGGGTTCTGAATATTGTGTCTCAAGGTTACAGGTTCCACTTTCATATTTTACCAAGGCTAAAAGGAATGCCAGACCTGCCACAAAATCAATGGGCAGAGGCACAGAAACAAATTTCAGCCCTCATGGACATGAGAGCTATTCAAAAAGTACCACAACAGGAACAAGGACAAGGATGTTACTCAAGACTCTTCCTGGTCCCCAGAAAGGACAAGGCCTGGAGGTCCATACTAGACCTTTCAATTCTAAATACTTACCTGGATATTCCGAAATTCAAAATGTTGACATTACAGCAGCTTCTACCCATGCTGGGTAAGAAGGCTTGGCTTGTTACTCTGGACGTCAAAGAGGCATACCTGCATGTTCCTATCAGACAAAATTGCAGAAGATACCTCAGATTCAAAGCTGGTACACTGCACTACCAATTCTCTGCACTGCCCTTTGGCTTATCTACTGCGCCTAGGGTCTTCACAAAGTGCCTGGCACCGGTAATTGCATTTTGCAGACAAAAAGGAATTCAAATATATCCATACCTGGATGACTTCCTCATTCAAGCAGAGACAAAGGACATTCTTCTACAGCATCTGGAGTTTGTAAAAAGGTTGCTAATTTCTCTAGGGTACACAGTAAACGAAAAGAAGTCAAAACTAGTGCCCTCACAACAGATTACATTCCTGGGTGCCAGATTAAATACAAAGGCCCAGATGGCTTACCTCACGCCAGACAAACAAGTTCGACTAACTCAATATTTTCAACTACTGGCAAAAAAGTCCCATCTCCCTGCAAGAAAAATTCTGCAGGCCCTGGGATTCATGGCATCCTGTATACTACTAATACCATATGCCAGACTGCATATGAGGAAATTACAATGGTACCTAAAAAGTGTTTGGACTCAACACTCTCACAGTTTAGAAGCAGTAATACCAATGATTCCCTGCCTACAACAGGAGTTTCCATAGTGGGCACAGGCATGTCACCTAAACAAGGGTCATCCTTTTACCCTACCCACAGCCAGGCAGACTCTAACAACAGATGCTTCGGATTACGCCTGAGGAGCACACATGGCAGGAAAATGCATTCAGGGCAAGTGGACCCCAGACCAGATGCATCTTCACATCAATCAAAAAGAGATGTTGGCTGTTCAAAATGCCTTAACAGCTTTCAAGGACCTTCTGCATCCAGGACAGTTATTATTAAAGACAGACTACACCACAGTAATGTGGTACATAAACAAGCAAGGGATCACTCATTCTTATCCCCTATGCAGGCAAGCCATGACCTTGTGGAACACAGCTCTAATGTATCAAGTTCACCTGCAAGCACAATTCCTGCCAGGAAAGAAAAATACTCTGGCAGACGATCTAAGCAGAAATATCATGGACCCTCACGAATGGAAATTGAATCCACAAATCTTCAGCATGGTAATGCAAAAATGGGGATGCCCAGACATAGATCTTTTTGCCTCCCCACTGAATTGCCAACTACAAAAATTCTGCACAAGGACTTATCACAAACAAGCATGGAAAGTGGATGCTCTTTTGTTCAGCTGGAAAAACCTAAAAGTTTATGCCTTCCCGCCACTGCCTCTCCTTTCAAAGGTACTCCTAAAAGCCAGACATGAAAAACCACAGATGATCCTGATTGCTCCAGACTGGCCACGCCAGCACTGGTACCCTACCTTAAGGAACTTGGCTCAAGGCCCACCATGGATTTTGCCTCAAATTCCACACCTCCTGACTCAACAAAACAATCAGATCCTGCACAGTCAGCTCAAAACCCTAAATCTGGCTGCATGGCAGATTCATTAGTCAAACAGGCAACACCTCTCTCTAAAGCTGTTATGGATGTCATTTTGGAGGCCAGGAGGCCTAGCACCAGGAAAGCTTACTCAGAAAAATGGAAGAGATTCTGCATCTGGAACCAGGCTCAAAACCTTGACCCTCTAGTTCCAAACATTCCTCAGATTTTACAATACTTAACTGAGATGCTGGACAGAGGCCTATCCTTCTCATGAATTAAGATCCACGCCTCTGCCATTTCAGCACATTACAACATGGATCCTCCCTTATTCTCTCATCCCTTGCTAAAGCAGTACCTCAGAGGGGCTAAAAACATAAGACTGCCCCGGAGAGCACCAACACCAACTTGGGACCTCAATTTCATTTTGGAAAAACTAACCCTGCCGCCTTTTGAGCCAGCCAATACAGCCGATCTAAAATTTTTATCATGGAAAACAGCTCTGCTCCTGGCAGTAACTTCAACACGAAGGGTCTCAGAGCTACAGGCATTAATGGCAGTGGAACCTTTTATAATTTTTCATCAGGACATGGTTTCTTTAAGGACAAACCCTACCTTTATGCCAAAGGTGGTTTCTAGTGTGGCTATTAACCAAACCATCCATTTGCCAACTTTTTATCCAAACCCCCAGAATAAAGGGGAGAAACTTCTACATTCTTTGGACATACACAGGCAGCTATGCTTCTACTTGGACAAAACAAAAGCTTTCAGGAAAACTGAATAACTGTTTGTAGCATATGCTGCAGGATCACAGGGCAAGGCTATCTCAAAGCAGACTATATCCAAATGGATAGGACACTGCATACGTTACTGCTGCACACAGCATGGAAAATCAGTCCCAAATAACATTAGGCCACATTCCACCAGGGCAACAGCCACTTCAACAGCCTTTCTCAGAGGAGTACCTACCAAGGAAATTTTGGAGGCTGCAACTTGGAATTCAGTGCACACCTTCACCAAGCATTACCACCTGCCTCTTTACTCTAAATCCAGAGCAGGATTTGCCACTGCAGTTCTGCAGGGCCTCATAGCCAATCCGGACTCTTTATAGACCAGCCACCCAACCTTAGCTTTGGGATTCTACCCAAGTGTAATGACTGCAGCAGTGTAACACGATGAACAGATGTTCAAGTGTTCACACTGCTGCAGTCCAGGTTTCCCTCCTTCCATCCCCTCTGAACTAGCTGGACTTATCTATACCTTTCTATCCTATACAACCTTTGTGGTGTATTTGCTTGTAACTGAAGGTATTGTTTTTATTTTTATACGTATATCTTTTATTAGCAATATTTATTGCCTACGTATTTGGGGGCACCTGACATCTGGGGCAAGAAAAACTGAAGAAAATGGCATCAGATGCATCTTATGTACCCCTGGCGCGCTGACGTCAGGGAAGAAGTGACAGCAACCGATGCCGGACCAAGACTTTGGAACTCTGGCCGACTACGGGACTGCCTGATGGCAGGATAACCCAAGTGTAATGACTGCAGCAGTGTGAACACTCTAACATCTACATTTATGTTGGGTACAAAACTGTACTTTCTAACTTGTCTGGGGTACACCATAAACAAAAAGAAATCACAACTGGTACCCTGTCAACAAATTACATTCCTGGGAGCAAGCTTGAATACAGTTTCCCAGATGGCTTACCTCACACCAGAAAAGAAAACTCATTTGACAACCTACTTCAAACAAGTGGCCACAAAAACTCTATCTGCAAGACAAATACTGCAAGCCTTCGTGTTCATGGCCTCCTCCATTCTTCTAATTCCATATGCAAAACTGCATATGAGGAAACTACAGTGGTATCTAAAAAGCCTATGGAGTCAACATTCTCACAGCCTAGAAACAATGATTCGTATCATACCTTGCCTACGCCTAAAGTTCCTTTGGTGGGCAGAGGCCTGCCACCAAAACAAGGGACTACCTTTCATACCACCCCCTGCCGCCCAAACCCTAACAACAGATGCATCAGACTATGCATGGGGGGCTCACCTGACAGGGAAGAACATTCAGGGCAAATGGAACCCAAGTCAAATGCACCTGCATATCAATCAAAAAGAAATGTTAGCTGTACAGAATGCTCTGACAGCCTTCAAGGACTACATTCTTCCAGGACAACTAATGGAAAAGACGGACAACACCACAGTTATAAACAAGCAGGGGGTACACATTTTTACCCCCCCCCCTCTGCAGACTAGCCATGGCATTGTGGAACACAGCCTTGAGCTACCAAGTGTACCTTCAAGCTCAATTCCTGCCAGGAAAGTTAAATACACTGGCAGACGGACTAAGCAGAATCCTTATGGACCAAAACGAGTGGAAACTGGAACCAAGGGTTTTCAGCATGTTGGCAAGTGATTGGGGGAGTCCGGATATAGACCTGTTTCCCTCCTCCAGAACTACCAATTGGAGAAATTTTGCACAAGGACTCCCCACAAACAAGCCTGGAAAGTGGATGCTCTGTCCTTCAGCTGGAAAAAACTATCAGTCTATGCCTTCCCCCCGCTGCCTGTGCTCTCCAAAGTACTACTAAAAATCAAACAGGACAAACCAAGGATGATTTTGATTGCTCCAGACTGGCCGCGCCAACACTGGTACCCCCTCCTGCGCAGCGTGTCCCGGTTATCTCCATGGCCCCTGCCTCAGACTCCTTCCCTGCTGTCTCAGCAGGAGAACCAGATTCTGCACCCTCAGCTTCCAACACTGAACCTTGCAGCCTGGCTAATTACTTAAATTCTAACTTACCATGCCTCAGCAAATCTGTGATGGATGTCATCTTAGAGGCAATGAGGCCTAGTACTAGAAAATCTTATGCTGAAAAATGGAAAAGATTCTGTGCCTGGAACCACTCTCAAGGGATGAGCATAGCAGCGCCCAATTTACCACATATTTTACAATACTTAACTGAGATGCTTCACAAGGGCCTGTATTTTTCCTCCATTAAAATCCACGCCTCAGCCATTTCAGCTCATTATAACACAGAACCTCCCCTCTTCTCTCATCCACTGACCAGCCAGGCTCCAATCCCAGCCTGGGACCTTAACTTTGTATTGGAGAAACTCACTCTCCCTCCTTTCGAGCCAGCTGCTACTGCAGACTTAAAATTTCTTTCTTGGAAAACAACTTTCCTTTTAGCAATCACTTCAGCTAGAAGGGTATCTGAATTACAGGCCCTTATGGCAGTGGAGCGTTTCATCATCTTTCATGCGGACAGGGTATCACTCAGGACCAATCCATCCTTCATGCCTAGGTAGTATCCAGTGTGGCGCTAAATCAGTCCATTCATTTGCCAACCTTCTTTCCCAATCCACAGAACAAAGGGGAATGGATTCTGCATTCCTTGGAAGTGCACAGACAACGTAGATTCTACTTGGACAGGACTAAACCTCAAAGAAAATCTGAACAACTGCTGGTAGCATTTGCTGCAGGGGCAGAGGGGAAGGCTATTTCAAAACAAACCATTTCTAAATGGATAAGCCATTGCATTCATTTCTGCTACAAACACCATGGAAAACCTATCCCCCCAGGGGATCAGACTTCACTCCACCAGGGCTGCATCTACTTCTACAGCCTTTCTCAGAGGTGTTCCTACCAGGGACATCCTAGAAGCTGCTACTTGGAGTTCTGTACATACTTTCACCAAGCATTACCATTTGCCAATTTTCTCTAAATGCAGAGCTGGCTTTGCCACTGCAATCTTGCAGGACCTTATAGCTGCTCCTAATGCTATCTAAACTCCTCCTCCCAACCATAGCTTTGGGAATCTACCCAAATGTAATGACTGCAACAGTGAAACACGAAGAACATAGTACAGTTACCATAAATGTAGATGTTCGAGTGTATTCACTGTTGCAGTCCTGGTTATCCTCCCTCCTTCCCCTAACTTCTTTTGGCTATACCTCTACTTTCCTTTACTATGCTTAAAAGCCATTTTGGTGTATTTGCATTTTTGTTGGAGGTGTACCTTTGTGTTTTTATGTTTAATTACTCCCCATTAGGGGGGCACCTGACATCTGGGGTAAGAAAAGCTGATGTAATGGCGTCGGCTGCATGTTATATACCCCTGATGACCTGACGTCATGGAAGAAGGGACAGCAACCGACGCAGGACCAAAGAATTTGTTAATCAGGCCGACTGGGGGCAACCTGCAATTACCCAAATGTAATGACTGCAACAGTGAATTCACTCAAACATGTACATTTATGGAAAGTGTACACAACTGTACTTTTCCCTCCCTCCAGCCCCCTGGTTTTCTCTATCTTTTCTACCTCTCCTCTCTATGGCCATTTCTAATGGCAGTGGTATTTACCTTTTACTGGTGGTGTTCCCCACCATATACTACCTTCCTATTTGGGGGGCTCCTGACATTTGGGGCAAGAAAAACTGATGTAATGGCATCAGCTTACTGTTTTATACCCCTGATGACCTGACGTCATGGAAGAGGTGACAGCATCCAACACAGAAATCCTAAGCTTCTGGTATTCAGGCCGACTGAAGGCTACCTGCAGGCAGATAACCCAAGTGTGATGACTGCAACAGTGAATACACTCGAACATCTACATTTATGGTAAGTGTACACAACTGTACTTTCCATGCACATATGTATGTGCTTATACAGTGCATTGGTGTATGATTCAGCAGTCATACACCTATTTTACATTTACGTGGGCATCGTGAAGTTTGCCACCTCTGTTTTTAGAAGCCCAAAGTTGACTTTGGAGAAGTTTTTTATTGTGGTTTCCTTTAATGGAGGTACGAGTGGGATGTGGATGTCTATGGTGATAACTTTATGGTCAGATCTGACCAGGGAGGAATTGATCTCAGGTGTAGAGCAACAGTCACCATGTTGGTAATGACTAGGTCAAGGATGTTTCTACCCCTGGTGGGGGTAAGTATGAGTTAGTCTAGGGCATTGGAATTAATGAATTCCAGAAAACGTTGAGCTAGTGTGTTGGTACATGAGTAATTTTCCCAATTAATGGAGGGGTAGTTAAAATATCGTAGTATAAGGGTATTGGGCTGTACCCTAATATTTTCCAGTGTGTTTAGGAATTAGGAGTAGGATTCTTGGGACATGGGGGACAGTTTTACCCAGTGTTAGCTGCACCTGCAGTATCTCAGATGCGTTATGTTGGGCTGCTTGTCTGGAGGTGTGCATATCTTTTATGTGTTTCCCCCCTTCTTCACTGCCAGACAGGATATCCTTCCTTTCAAAGAGAAGACGCCCGTGGACAATCTGCTCGAGCTATATTAATTTTCTTGGACCCGATCTCCCTTGCCAAAGGAGACTCAGTGTATGTAATCTGTTGTACATATGTTTTTTACAGCATCTACCTAACCTTGAGCAGCATTCTACCTCTGTGCATGTGAAGTAGCCTACCACTGGTCACTGCACGGGCCCCACCATCCTTGGTTTACAGTCTACTCCCCACAAAACCTCTATCTAATCTCTGTAAACCTAACTTCCCTGTGGAACCTCTTCTCCACTGACTGCACCTCCCTCCTTTTTCCACTAGGTGGCAGCATACTCCTGATAAAAAAGAACAGCAATAATCCCTTCTCCCTGCTCCTCTAACTTTCTCTGCCTAAAAAGTGTCCCTGCACTACACCAAAGAATCAGTAATTCACCTCCCCACTCTTTCATACACTCTTTTAGAGAGTTTCTCACTAACCAAACATAAAACCCATAGTTATTAACTGTAAAACAAAGTTTATAGCCATATACCTGCATCCCTGCAGTAGTTCTCCTTCTCCAACCTCTGGTCACTGATTGTTTTTTGGGTCTTCCCGCCTCCTCAGCTCTACTTCCCTCTCCCATTCTCCTCTCCCTTCCTAAACCACACCCTACTTATCCCCACCCCCCCCTAGGCCTATTCCCACCCTGAATGTTACTTCTCAAGGACGATATCTGAGGCGCCATTTTTAAATCTGGGCCACCCGCATCCTCCCTCCTCTATGCATTCAACCCTGTGTCTGGGCTGCTGCTCTCGCTTCCAGTAAGTGTAGCACAAGAAAAAATGGAAAAATAAGTTCAACTGAATCTAATGTGTCTATGCTTAATGAGTTTATGTTACCAAAAGCTTCTGAATCAACTGAACCTAATGTATCTTTGCTTAATGCGTTTATGTTACTAAAAGCTTCTGAAACGCTTTAATCTTATCGCAGCTTTAACCTTGCTGTACTATTACCCGATGTGTACTTGCTGTTCTGAGCGACTGAATCTATATAAGTATACTGATGCCTTTAACATTGCTGTTTAAGTTTTATAACTTCCCTTTCTCACCTTGGTGTTAGGTTTGTGTTTCTCTCTGCTCTGGTTGAGCAGCGTACATTCTGGTGTTGTTTGCCCCCATTGCTTAGCGTCTGCATTTGTGTCCGTTTTAGTTTAGGCTTTTGGGAATGGTTTTTCCAATACTCTAGTAGGAGCAGCATGTAATTTGAGGTCCTCTGCTCTATTTTGCCTAGTATTTGCTCTACTGTGTCTGTTAAGGTGCATTTGAAACTGGTCACAACGCTAGCATCTAGTGAGCTTTATTAAGGTGTCTGTTAAGCAGCACTAGACGCTGCACACTAAACTGGTCACAACGCTAGCATCTAATGAGCTTTATTAAGGTGTCTGTTAAGCAGCACTAGACGCTGCACACTATGCTAGTGTATTAGCATGTTTTATTGATTGTCCTCGACAATATTTCTATGACCCAAGTACTTCCACTTTGTCTAGAACAGAAAATGTGCATTCTATACTTGGAGATGACTTTTTCTATCAGCTAACTCGGCTCCTAGCACTAGAAATCTCAGCGACCATTGATTTTCAGCCTGCTAACTGCTAACAGTGCCTTTTCCTGTAAGACTGCTCCTAATTTGTTAAAAACCTAAGTGACCATTGCTTTTTAAACTGCAACTGCCTTATTCAACTGCCGACACGATATTCAGTCTGCTAACTGCTTAACAGTGACTTTTCCTGTAAGACTTGGCTCCTAATTATTAAAACCATAGTGACCATTGATTTCTAACCTGCAGCTGCCTTATTTAACTGCCGACACACCATTCTTAGCACTAGAATCTAAGCAACCTTTGATTTTAGCAGTAAACTGCCTAACAGTGTCTTTTTTTACTTGTAGATACAGTTTTTTTAACCTCCAAAACCTTAGCAACCATTTATTTTGCAATCTGCAATTGCATAACATTGTGTTTTATCTGCAGGCATGACATTTTGTCTTGGAACTGTAGCAACCATTGCATTTTAAACTTGCCACTATATAGTCAGTGTCTTTCTTCCACCCAACTGAAGTCAGAATGTTATCTGCTGTTTTATCAACATAGTCTCAGCATTATTATAGGCTTTGCTTTTTGCTGACATGTATTTATATATTGCTATCCCTAAGGCCTGCCTCAACTGACTGTCTTTATGTGTTTAACTGAATGTAGCTGTAACTACTGCTTTGGATAATTATCCTACCTAGGATTATTGTTTTTATTCATTGTTATTTGTTCATAAAACTGGTGTCTGACTACTTTAAGCAAGTGTTGTTTTTGCTTAGCACCTGTAATCCTGTTACCTACCTATTGTTTGCTTGTTGAATTGTTGTATGAAGTTTATCTTAACCTGTGGACCTTCTACTGCACAACTGTTTCCACCTTCATTTTCCCTACCTCCCTACTACCTGATTCTCCTTCACTCTGACTACAATTTCTGTCCCTTCTCACTTTCTCTCCTCCTCCCACTCCACTCTGTATAATTCACTCTACTACTCTGCATTTTGCCTCTTCTTGCACTCTCCTTCTTCCTATTTTCCCCTTACCCCCATTTTACTTATTATTTTTTTCTCACTCTCCTTTTCAGCTGCTCCCCAGAGTGTTTCCCCCTTCTTCACTGCCAGACAGGATATCCTTCCTTTCAAAGAGAAGACGCCCATGTACAATCTGCTCGAGCTATATTCATTTTCTGGGACCCTATCTCCCTTACTAAGGAGACTCAGTGTATGTAATCTGTTGTACATATGTTTTTTACAGCATCTACCTAACCTTGAGCAGCATTCTACGTCGGTGCGTGTGAAAGTAGCCTATCACTGGTCACTGCACAAGCCCCCCCATCCTTGGTTTACAGTCTACTCCCCACAAAACCTCTATCTAATCTCTGTAAACCTAACTTCCCTGTGGAACCACTTCTCCACTCAGTGCACCTCCCTCCTTTTTCCATTAGGTGGCAGCATACTCCTGATAAAAAGAACAGCAATAATCCCTTCTCCCTGCTCCTCTAACTTTCTCTGCCTAAAAAGTGTCCCTGCCCTACACCAAAGAATCAGTAATTCACCTCCCCATTCTTTCATACACTCTTTTAGAGAGTTTCTCACTAACCAAACATAAAACCCATAGTTATTAACTGTAAAACAAAGTTTATAACCATATACCTGCATCCCTACAGTAGTTCTCCTTCTCCAACCTCTGGTCACTGATTGTTTTTCGGGCCTTCCCACCTCCTCAGCTCTTCCTGCTCCCTTCGCCCTGTAGGCTCACTCCACTCCCCTACCCTGCCCCCAATTCTCACCCACCCCCAGTGCTTCTACATTTATCCCCCTCCTACCAGTCCCTCCCTCTTCACCAACCAATCCTCATACACCTTTCCCCCTCCCCTTCTTCCACTCTACCTACCTCCCTCTAACTACCACTCCACCCACACTCCTAATATCCAAACACTCTCTTTTACTATCACTTCTAACTGGTTCCAACTAACGTGCTCACCCTTCCTCCCAATGTCCTTCTCCTGTCATCCTTCCCTTTCCTTCTATTATCTCTATACCAAATCACCTGCTATACTGATTTCCATTTACTCTCACCTCCTTTTACTCCCCATCACCACCTTACTTCCCACTACCACAACATCTCAGCTTCTTTAGTTCCTTCCCAACCCATCCTACTCTTAAAAGTTAAACTCTTTCCAATCTCAAATAATAACTTCAAACTTAAACCAAATCACTACCAGCCTCTTCTATCAAAATGCAAAACTAATGAACATATCCCCCATCCCAATTGCCTTTACTTAGCCGGCGATATTCACCCCAACCCAGGTCCTAATTTCTCTCCTACAAATCTTCCGTGCACCAACAACAAATCCTCTAACAAAAACCTCAAGTTCCTCACTATCAACGCCCAAAGCTTAAAAAATAAATTAACCTTCTTCCATGCCTGGCTCAATCATAACTCTCCTGATATAGCTGCTATCTCTGAAACCTGGCTAAAACCTCACATTAATGACGCTGAATTCCTACCTACAGAATTTCATTCTCTTCGATCTGACCAACCTAATAGAAGAGGTGGTGGTGTTGCTCTAATCTACTCCAACCTTTTGTCCATTACTCCTTATCCTAACCCCATCCCTTCTTTCAATAACACTGAACTTGTAATTGGCATACTAAAATTAAACAACCATAAAAGCATCTGCATTATTGGCCTCTATATTCCTCCTGGTAACAATACCAATACACTGGAAGACATCCTGTCCTGGACTTCCTCCAATATTAAACTAGAAACCTTCATTTTGGGAGATGTAAATATTGACTGGGGAAAAATAATTAATCCTAATCCCACGATAACAATCAACCTATTCAACTTCACACAACTTACTAACTCCATTACTAGATCCAACAAAACTAATCCCCCTGGCACCATACTTGACTGGATCCTAGTATCTCATCCAAACAAAGTTATAAAATCTGGCTTCACTCCTGACCCATTAGGAGACCACCTCCCTGCCTTCTCCATTCGAGCTACTCCCACCACTACATTCATACTCGTAATCTATCTAGCTTTAACCCTACTTCTTTCTCTGACTCTCTTAAGCTAACTAACTGGAACCCCCTAAAAACACTACCATTAGATGAAGCCGTTGACTATTTCAATTCAACATTCATAACTGTCCTTAGCTCCTTAGCTCCTATAAGAACAAAAAGAGTTGAAACAAAAACTACCCCTTGGCTCACCAATGACACAAAAAAAGATTATGCTACAAAGGGATAAAACCTGGAAAGCCTACCATAAACACAAGCAGCCTGAAATCTTCCTTAAGTATAAGCAGTTGAGAAACCTTGCCAAAAAACAAGTCATTAGAGATAAAAAGTCTTACTACATCAAATTACAAGGAAAGCATGCAAGAAATCCCAAACAGTTCTGGAACTCTATTAATTCCTTCCTTAGGCCAGGTACAAAAAACAACCCCTGTCCTGATACTAGCAAATCTGACCTTGAAATTGCCTCCCTATTGAATGCCTTCTTCACCTCTTCCATCGCTGAACTAACCAAGACTTTCACCAACAATAACCCTCCTCCCCTCCCTGCTCAATCTTCCATTCCCTTCTCTCTCCCCCCCTCCTTTGAACTCAAACCTGTATTCACCAACCTAATAAAGAAACTTCTCTATAAACTAAAGCCTTGCTCCAGTTACCCTGACAGCATCCCATCCTCCTTCCTAAAAATAGCTTTGGATGATATTGCTCTTCCTATCAGTATCCTAATTAATAGGTCTTTACTTGAATCCTATGTGCCTAAACTATGGCACGCTGCTTTCATTCTTCCTCTCCACAAGGGTGGCAATAATTGTAATGTCTCCAATTTCTGCCCCATAGCCATCCTCTCACCATCTCCAAAATCCTTGAAAAATGCATCCACCTGCAGCTCCTGCCATTCCTTACCAAACACCAACTACTCTCGCCTACCCAACACGGCTTCTGCCCAGGACACAGTACTAACACCGCCCTTCTCTCCTTCTTGCACTCTGTCAATTCTGCACGTGACTCCGGTAATATAGTATCCTCTGTTTTACTAGACTTATCCAAAGCTTTTGACACCATCTCTCATACCCACCTTCTGAACCACCTGTCTAATATCAACCTTTGCCAAAAAACTCTCTCCTGGTTCTCCAGCTACCTTTCAAACAGGTCGCAAGCTGTGAAATGGGGCCAAGCCACCTCTACTTTCCTTCCTACCCCTACTGGAGTACCCCAAGGTTCCATACTCGGCCCATTACTATTCAATATCTTTATAAATGACTTACACAAAGCCATTCCTAACACCAAAATTGTCCAATACGTGGACGACTCCACTTTGATCTGCTGTGCCTCTAACCTAACAGAGATCCAAGCCCTAACACAAAGTGACTTCTCAACCACTGAAAACTGGATGCTCCAAAATCATCTCTCTCTAAATGCAAACAAAACTAAGATCCTCCTTTTCTCCCCCTCTAAATCCTCCTCTCTTGATAAAAACTCATTTCAAATTACCAGCCTTAACAACTCCACTATCGAGATCGTTCCCTCCACCAAACTTCTTGGTGTTACAATTGATGACCAACTAAAATTCAGTACTCATATCCAGCTAAACATAAAAAACACACATAAAACTTGGCTTAATGTATAGAAACAATCACTTCCTCTCTCCTCCCACCAGACTAACTCTAGCTTCTACCTACCTCCTTCCCTCCCTTCTATATGGTGCTCCCCTGCTCACTAATTTATCATCCACACTTACTTCCAAATTGGAACAATGTTACAATAAAATTTCCAGATTTGCCACAAATGCCAAATCCTCCTCTCATCACTGCACCTCCCTTCACTCTCTAAACTGGCTTGAACTCCCCAATCAACTTGACTTTCTCCAAATCAGAGAGATTCCAAATCACCACAGCCCACAAATTATTGTTCCATCCTACTAACTGCCCTGCTCTTTCCAATATTCTTCAACCTTATACCCCCCTTAGATCACTTAGATCTTCTCAACAAAACCTGATCATCGTACAAAGACCCAAATGCCTTGCAGGTCAGCTTCTCTTATCCTTTACCCTAGCTAAAAAGTGGAATGCCCTCCCCTCCACACTAAGGGCATGTGCCATCCTTAATAATTTCAAAACCCAACTTCATTCCTACCGCTATCTAAACAGGAAATGCAACTGCACTGTTCAGCCCTTACCTCTCAAGCTATCTTCCCCCTTTTCTCTTGGCTAACCTCTTTACCTTCCTAACCTCTTTTATATATACTTAGCATAGGTAACTACATAGTAATTTTTTTATGCTATAAGCCTGTTTTTTCCTCCTAAACAAAATAGAAATTGTTAGTGTTTATTCTTTTTGTAGAAACCTGTTATCTGTAATGCAAACTATCTTGAATTTTATGTAATTAAACTTTTGTTTCCTGTTGGAGCTTTTCTCCCCGGGCCTTCACTGAAAACTGGCCTTCAAGCCCAGTGGACTGCCCCGGTAATCAAACTGAAATAAATAAATAATATAGAGACACCTCTGCCTTTAGGGCTTCAGTCTGGATTGTGGGGACTGAAAGATGTAGTAAGAATTGTAGCCTGGTAATGCTGGGGTGCTCTCCTGAGCCTTGAACTAGGTCTCGGTCACTGCACAGATGTCAAAGTTCTCCATTTTTAGGAGTGCTTCGAGCGAGTGCATTTTGAGATTTAGGCTTCTTGCATTGAGTAGCATAACCCTTAGATTTTATTTGCTTGTAATTGTTATGGAGGGTAATTTTGTCTTCAAGACATTGCCTAAAAAAGGCACTTTAGGGGCAGCAAGAGCTTTGGCTAGTATCCGGAATCCCAGGGGTGACAGGTGCAGGCCTTCTCTGGAGAAGCATCAAGGTCTGTTGATCATGTCATGCCAGGCAGAATGATACTAGAACAACTTAGCCAGTTAAAGTCAGTCATTTTCTGTTTGTAATGTGGTATCATTCTGGGTGACGGAAGGATGCTACTCAGAGTTAGGGTCATATCTGCCTGGGCTACAAGATCGGAGAGCTCCTCTACATCTCTTTTCATGTAGTCCAGGAGGGTACGTCCCAGTTCATTCACACCAACATGGACAGTGACTGAGTCATATTTGTACCTGTTTTGGAGCGACCTGAGTGCATGCGTTATGTGGTGGATCCTGACACCTGACAGACAGCTGACAATAACTTTCTCCTTATTTAGCCTGGTGAGTGGGACATCAGTGTGCCTTACTATTGAGTCACCTATGACTAGTGTATTGGATAAGTTGTTTTGTCTTAGGGGCTTTGGTTGTGTGGCACACTGTTTGTGTGAGCTGTGTTACATGGTTTGTACTGGGATGTGGTGGTTGTTTAAATTTTTGCCTCAGAGATCTCTGTTTGGGAAGATTTTTATTGAGAGCCTCAGCAAAAGTAGGTGTGTGTTTTGTGTTTCTATGTGAGGGCTGAGATGGCGTATGTACTGGTGGGCTACGTGTTGAATGTGGTGTTGTGCAAGTGTTAACCTTCTCTTGACTGGCTGATTCAGACTTGACTGGAGAGTGCTTGACTTCCAGTTTAGCTATATATGTCCATCTCTCACAGGTCATAGTGTTGTGGGGTAGGAAGAGGGGGTTGCCTGTGTACATGAGGCAGTTGCTGCATTGCCTCAGGATGCCCACGTTCACCAGGTTGATAGGAGAAAACACAGAGAACTGACCTTTAGAGATGCCTGGTTTAATGCTCAATATAATTAAGTACTGGGGCTGTTATTCTCCTTTGTGGAGAGTTTTAGTGCTGGTAGCAGTATATATGCTACATTCAATGCTACTATTAGTTTTGAGCAAGTGCTGATCTTAAATTAACTAGTTTGAGTGCAGAAGTGTGAAAGTTAGCAAGATCTAAAGGAAAATTTAAAGAGTACACTTTCTGGCTCCGGTAATAGTTTCCCCTAGCGTAGTGGCACTGCATGATGCGTAAACATGGGTTTTTAAGGCAAAAAGTTAAAATGGATAGAAAGCAGCCCAAAATAGCCATAAAGATACAATTTCAGAGCTGGAAACCACTCCTCTAGTGATAGGTAGGCTGCTCAGTGCTTACCACTCCCACTGATAAGCAGAAAGAATTCCCTCTCCCACAGCAAGATTTGGACAACTCAGAAACTCAAAATACAGTCCTGGAATCAGCAGATCTGAAATCTAGACTATTCTAGCTAGAGAAAATGGTGGGAAATGAGGAAACATAGGATTTTTTTATGGAAAAACAGTCAGGAAAACAAGTAAAACAGCAGTAAACACACTTTTAAGGCACAGAAAGGCTAGCTCACTGGAGTGTGTAGCCTACAACAGTAAATAACTTAAAAAAAGACTAAAATGTGCAGTAATCAATTTTGTCTTGTGTCTCTCGGCTTTTCCCGGTTAGGGGTTGCCACAGCGGAACTCCGGTCCGCTAATGATTGGCAGTTGATTTTTACGCACCTGCTTGCCAGGCCTGATGCACAACCTTCAACGAAGGTACGTCCATTCACGTATGTCTCCACGCAGAAGACGCTGTAGCTGAGAATCGAATCGGACAGCGGCTTACTGTGAGGCGACAACGCTACCGCAGCACCACCACCGCGGGTGCAGTAATCAATTTTAAAATGCAAAATACAGTATCACTAAATGCAGTAAGTTAAAAACAGCTAGTTTAAAGTGCAGAAAGCAAATATAGGCAAAAAAAGCAAACTGAGGTACATAAGATCAGAGTCTTTCTTTCTCCTTTCTTCTGTTGTAGTAGTTTGCAGGATGCCCACACAGGATCCACAGAGCTAAAACAAACACAAACCCACACAAACACGGGTTTTTAAGGCAGAAAGTTAAAAGGGATAGAAAGCACCCCAATGCAATGCAAATAGTTAATAACCTTTTCTTTTTTACAATTATTTTGTATTGGGATTGTTATTTAATATTTGTATTTTCTCTCTCTACTTATGTTTGCTGGGGGTTTTCCCCTCGAGTCTCCACTGAAAATTGGTTTGTTTGCAAACTCAGTTGGACTAACCCAGTTAACAAATGTGAAATAAATAAGATGTGTGCAAAATAGAGAGCTATGTATGGAACAATATTTTTTTGTGGGACAGGTGCCCATTTTTCTTTTATTTTTAATTCAGTAAGGGGAATGCTGGATAAGGGAAGTAGATATTTATGAGACAGATAATTTGGGTAGGTGAGGAAGCAAATGCAAACAAACAAGACAAGAGACTGGGACAGTGAGGTGCACCAAAGGTTGGGGGACACCATGGTTTGGCATAATGATTAAGGTGTGTATCTCACAAGCATGAGCTATGGAGTTTGATTCTCACCAACAGAAAATTTACTAGGCTTAAAATTGTTCGCAAAGATAGCTAGCCTAATACTTGCTTATGAGCTATGAACTTTTCACTAGCATAGAGCTGAATATCTATCACTGCTTGTGACCTTTGGAGCCTGTAGAGAAATCTTTTGTCTAGAGAGGCCTAGCAGTTTCTTCTTGGGAGGGGGGATTCAGGCTGGTCTGATCTGGCTAGAGATATTACTGTAAGGCTGTGTGTTTTTTTTGATTGGATAATTTGCTGGCTGCTGTTTCTCTGCCTTAAATAGTCATTGTTTAAACCAGTTTGTACTTGTTTGCTCAAAGCTGCAGTGAATTAGGCCTTCTTCCATTGCTCTGCTGTGAGACTGGAAAAGATAAGTGCTTATTTTCAACTGTTTTCTGCACTTCTGATTAAAATATTTGCTGCATATCTGTTTAAACTGTGAAAGTGTTTTTTAGACTTAGTGAATTAAATCCTTATCTCTGTTCTGATCTTCTGTATCCCACCCCCCCTCACCCAGCTGCTGTTGTGGAGTTAAACCTTGGTGGCTTTGAGCTGCCCTCCCCTAGTATAAATTTGGTATTGAACACTCCCTCAAGTCCCATTACATCAGCTCATTTTAATGTGTACAGTGAGATAAGTTGTGAAGGTCCACCCCTTTATCTTTTCAACCTTGAATTATCTTCTATCCCCTCTCTCTCTCTCTCTTAAAAAAAAATGTACCTCTTCCTACTTCATTTTGCTGCTTGTGCATGGAGTTCAACTGCATTTAGTTTGCCGCATTTATTACTTCTTGTCGGTAGTCTTATTAAATTGATGACAATATTCCACTGAATTGCTGCTTTATATGAGCTGTATTTTACTGTTGTGATAGTGAACTAATTTATCTTTATTTTGCACTGTTTTAAAGCAATTTACTGATTAACCACATTTCATTGTTATTTACTGCACTTCTTTACTGTTTAACTGCATTTTGTTACTGTTTAACTGTATTTGTCATACTGTGAGGTCTGTTAATTTATCTGTAAGTGGATAATTTGTGCTTCTTCGTGAGTTTTGCTGTGTTCTTAACCTTAAATTGAGTAGAATATACTAGATACAGGTTTGCTGCATTCAGAGCTGCAGCTGCATGATTTTTAACCATTTTTGAGGTATTCCAGTTACAAATTTTCCCTTAGCACTTGGGTGATCACCAAGTAGTACTACTGTTAGACCTTCCACCCTTTACCCTCTTAGCTGTCTCTGGCCTCTCTCCCTCAGTTTCCGACAAATATGGATGGACAATTTCCTACGTTTTCTCCTATCAGTCTAGTTGATATGGGCATCATGAGACAGTGTAGCAACTGCCTCATGTACACGGACAACCCTCTACTACTATCACCAAGAACACAATTTGTGAGAGATGTAATTACATCAAGAACTTAGAGTCATTGCTCTCTCCCCAAGTCAGTTTATCTGGCACTGAGAAGGTTGTCAACACAAACACCACACCACAAACACCACCCAGATTTGCACAACCCCCACATATGTGGAGGTCCTCAACAAAAATATGCCCAAACAAGAGAGACCTCCAAGGCAAAAACACATGTGAACTCCACTCCACACCACATATAGTCCACACACCTGTGTCTCACAACCACTAAAGCCTAAACATAAACCCAACATATTAGTCATAGGAGACTCCATTGTGAGACACACAGATGTGCCCCTCACCAGTCTGGATAAGGAGAATGTCACGGTCAGTTGTTTGTCTAGTGCCAGAATCCACCACATCACCCATGCAGTCAAGTCTCTCAACAGGTACTGTTATGACTCTGTCATATTCCATGTTGGCGTAAATGACTTGAGACATACCTTCCTAGACTATATGAAGAGAGACTTGATCAAGCTCGCTGAATGTGTCCCAGATGGGTATGATGTTCTTCGTATTTCACTGTTGCAGTCATTACATTTGGGTAATCTGCTGGCAGGTTGTCCTCAGTCGGCCTGATTAACAAAGTTTTGGGTCCTGTGTCGGTTGCTGTCCCTTCTTCCATGACGTCAGGTCGTCAAGGGTATAAAACATGCAGCCGATGCCATTACATCTGTCTTTCTTACTGTGCGGTGCCCGAAGCCGAAGCAGTTCGCAAGTGCCGGTCGGCCAACTCCTGACATTTTCGTTTTCAAGTTTCAGAACCAAAGTCTTCAACTAAAAGCTAAGTACCCCACTGGGAAAACTTTTTCTTGCTCCTTACCGATGTCAGTAAAAGTTAATAATTGCATTACTTGTGGGAAGCAAATACCTCATAAGGATTTTCATTTGTACTGTATTCCTTGCCTAGGCCCTGACCACAACATACTTTGCTGTTGGTTTTGTGCTAAATTTAATCAATGCACGATTAAACGTTGGTATATTTTTGCTTCTAAATATTTTGGCTCAAGATTTAATTATCCAGAAATGTCATCCGTTAGCAATCCGACTACCGGAATACCAAAAAAATGCAAAGAAAAAGTCAGAGACAGACCGCCGAGGTCCAAAACTGACGATGACACTTCTCCTAAGCCAGTCGCCAGTTCGCCGGTACTCAGTGAGGTGCCTTCGCAGCCTCTGATACCCTCTACTTCTGATTTGCAGGCCTCTACTGAGACCCATTCGGAGTCCGGTATGCTGCGAGCTGCTTCAATTATGGAACCCGTGGATGTCTCTAACTCAGATGGGTCTGGAGCCACTGTACAGGTACCGGCTTCTGAGGGTGTTTTCAGGTCTACAGGTTTGTATATTAGACCGACACCTTCTTCAAAACTAAGGCCAAAATCTAAATCTATGTCTAAAAAACCGACACCTGGGCCACATGTGCAGGCCCCTATGCCTAAAAAACAAATTATCAAAATAGCTGAAGATTTAATTACTCTGATCAGGGGTAGCCAACCACCTCCTTCTAAGAGGCCTAGGCAAGACATTGATTATGAATCTTCTGAACAGGATAGGATTTGTCTATTCCTACTTATGAGGACTCTGATGCAGAAGATTCCATTCCTTCTGCTTCTCCCCCTAAGGATTTTTCTTTTGGGGAAACTTTGCATACCTTAAGGGAACATTTCCACTGGGGAAGTCAGGATTTCTCTGAATCTAAAAAGAGGCTTGGGGATTTTCTTCTTCTTCCTCAGCAACCTCCTGTTCTAGACATTGTTGATGATGTTTTTTCAGAATCCAGTATGGCTCCTGATTCTCTGCCTCTGACTCCTTGTAAGCCAGACAGATACTACAGGGTTCCTGATTCCCACAAATTCCTTTTCAAATATTGTATTGCTGATCCTGAAACCATTTTTCTGGGTCCCAAGGGCATTAAGGCCTCTACTGCTAAAAATCTTACCCCTTCTGATAGAGATTCCAGGGCGCTGGATAGATGGGGTAAGAAGGTTTACACTTCTGCAACCTTGGCAATCAGGGCTTTAAACTGTCAATTTCATATGCTTAAATATCAACAGCATATCATGGGACTACTTAAACAGAAAATGATGTTAATCTCTGACTGTGTGGAAAATAAAGATTTACAGGATTTTTTACATTCAGCTGAACAAGTTGGAAAAATACTTTGCATTGTGGTTTTGATTCCTTGGAAGCCTCTTGCAGGACTGCTGTAACTGGATCTGTGCTAAGAAGGGATGTTTGGCTCATAGAGCAAACTCTGCCTGACCATGTTAAAGCAAAATTGTTGGATGCTCCTTTACAACAGGACTGTTTCTTTGATAATAAGGCTGAAGAAGTGTTAAAAAAGATGGAAGATAAAGCTAAATCTATGCAAACTGTGAAAGATTTCTTACAAGTGCAACCTCCAAGATTTAGTAGGCACTGGCCTACCAAGAACTGGTCCTTTCCAGTCCCTTCAAGAGCCGCTCAAGTCAAATCCAGACATTCCAAAGGCTCCAGGTTACGTCACAAGGAACTTTTAGAACAAAACAATGGGGTACCACCACCTCCAAATCTGGAAACAACAAGGCACCTCCGTATGGTAAACAGTCTCAATGACTTCCCTCTACAATCATCAAGCACTTATTTTAGCCGCCCCTTTGGGGGGAAAACTGGCACTTCATGCACGAAACTGGCAACTTATTACCCAGGACAAATGGGTTTTAAATATAGTATCCCATGGATACAGATTTCATTTTCACACGTTGACAATACCAAACGGATGGCCAGAGGCCCAGAAACAAGTTTTGTCCCTCATGAACATGGGGGCTATTCAACCAGTACCAGAAGAGGAAAAGGGGCAAGATTTCTGTTCAAGACTTTTCCTGGTTCCCAGAAAAGACAATTTATGGCGTCCAATTCTGGAGTTATCCACTCTAAACACATTTCTGGACATTCCAAAATTTAAGATGCTGACTCTTCAACAGTTGCTATCTATGCTAGGCAAAGATGCCTGGTTGGTAACTCTAGACTTAAAAGAGGCTTACCTGCATGTCCCAATCAGGGAATCTTGCAGAAGATACCTCCGCTTCAAAACAGGCTACTTACATTACCAGTTCTCTGCACTGCCCTTTGGCTTATCTAATGCGCCCAGGGTCTTCACAAAGTGCCTGGCTCCTGTAATTGCATTTTGCAGGCAAAGAAATATTCAAATATATCTATACCTGGACGATTGTCTAATTCAGGCAGAAAGCAAGGCCGTTCTTCTAAAGTATCTGGCGTTTGTAAAAAGGGTTCTAACTTGTCTAGGGTACACCATAAATGAAAAGAAATCATAACTGGTACCCTCTCAAAAATTACATTCCTGGGTGCAAGCTTGAATACAACTGCCCAAATGACTTACCTTAAGCCAGAAAAACAAATTCAGTTGGTGACTTACTTCAAACAGATGGCCACAAAAACCCTGCTATCTGCAAGACAAATTCTGCAAGCCTTGGGGTTCATGGCATCCTGCATTCTTCTCATTCCCTATGCAAGACTGCATATGAGGAAACTTCAGTGGTACTTTAAAAGTTTATGGAGTTAACATTGTCACAGCCTGGAAACAATGATTCCTATCATACCTTTCCTGCAGCTAGAGTTCCTATGGTGGGCAGAGGCCTGCCACCAAAACAAGGGACTGCCATTCACTCCACCCCCTGCCGCCTTAACCTTAACTACAAATGCATCAGACTATGCTTGGGGGGCTCATCTGGCAGGAAAATGCATTCAGGGCAAATGGAGCCCAAATCAAATGCACCTTCATATCATTCAGAAAGAGATGCTAGCTGTACAGAATGCACTGACTGCCTTCAAGGACTACCTTCATCCAGGACAATTAATGATAAAGACAGACAACACCACAGTTATGTGGTACATAAACAAGTGGGGGGGGGGTGCACATTCCTACCCCCTTTGCACACTAGCCATGGTATTGTGGAACACGGCCTTGACCTACCAAATACAATTACAAGCTCAATTCCTGCCAGGAAAGCTAAATACTTTGGCAGAAAAACTAAGCAGAAATCTTATGGACCCACGCGAATGGAAACTGGAACCACAAATTTTCAACATGTTGACATGCAAATGGGGGAGCCCAGACATGGATCTTTTTGCCTCACCCCAGAACTATCAGTTGGACAAATTCTGCACAAGAATTCATCACAACACAGAACCACCCCTCTTCTCTCATCCTCTGCTAAAGCAGTATCTCATCTCAGAGGGACCAAAAACTTAAGACCTCCCAGGAGAGCGCCAACCCCTGCATGGGACCTCAATTTTGTTTTGGAAAAACTCACTCTCCCTCCTTTTGAGTCAGCTGCTACTGCAGACCTAAAATTTCTTTCCTGGAAAACGGCTTTCCTTTTAGCAGTCACTTCAGCTAGAAGGATTTCAGAATTTCAGGCTCTTATGGCAGTGGAGCTTTTCATTATTTTTCATGCGGACAGGGTGTCTCTCAGGACCAATCCATCTTTCATGCCTAAGGTGGTATCCAGTGTGGCTCTTAATCAGACCATTCATCTGCCAACTTTCTTTGCCACTCGATAGAACAAGGGTGAGTCGATTCTGCATTCACTGGATGTACGAGGACAACTTAGATTTTACTTAAACAGGACAAAATCTCTAAGAAAATCTGAACAACTATTGGTGGCATTTGCTGCTGGGGCAGAGGGAAAGGTTATTTCAAAGCAGACTGTTTCCAAATGGATAAGCCATTGTATTCGTTTCTGCTATATGCACCATGGTAAAACTATCCCCAAGGGGATCAGATCTCATTCCACCAGGGCTGCATAAAGCTGCTATCTGGAGCTCAGTTCATATGTTCACCAAACTTTAACATTTACCTCTCTTCTCTAAATCTAGAGCTGGCTTTGCCACTGCTGTCCTGCAAGGCCTTATAGCTGCTCCTAATGCTGTATAAATCCATCCTCCCAACCATAGCTTTGGAAATCTACCCTAATGTAATGACTGCAACAGTGAAACACGAAGAACATAGTACAGTTGTGTACACTTACCATAAATGTAGATGTTCGAGTGTATTTACTGTTGCAGTCCTCCAGCCCCCTGTTCTCTTACTATACCTCTCCTTTGCTTAAAAGTCTTTTGGTGTATTTGCTTTTGTTTGGTATATTTTTTGTTATATATTATATATACCTACACTTTTACATTATATATACCACAAAGAAATCATATACACACACACACATATATATACAAAAAGTACCGACGACAAAAAAAACCCAACAACATAACACCGACACACCATAACACAAACAACAACACACACAACACACACTACACCCAAACAGCCACTAACGACACAAAACACTAACGTAAACCTAACACACCACTACATATCCACCCCATTTGCACTAACACCCTAACTCACTTACACCCACCCTACCCCTAGCTCGACACCTCAACTCACCTCCCACAGCCCTACCCCTAACCACTCACTCACACTCTCCCTACCTACCCCCTAACCCAACTACTCCACACCAACTCTCCGCACTGCACCCCTAACCCTCCCTACCTGCACTAACCTAACAACCCCCACCAACCCTAACCGACATTCATCAAGATCTACCACACATCACACACCCTACCACACACCCTCTATTGCACACCACTCACCTGTCCACTCTACTCCCTCCTAAATCTCCCTAAACCGATACTTACTTACCAGCGCCGGTACACATTCTTGTCGGTCTTCCTCCGGTCGGGGGATTCCAGGTCGTCGTCGTCAACCGGTCGGTCGGGCTGGTGTCGGTGATTTTTTTGTCGGAATCGAGACGCTTCGTAAATAGTAGGGGACCCATATATATATATATATATATATATATATATATATATATATATATATATATATATGGGAACACTACTGAATCTCGAACGTTTGAAATCTCGAATTTCAAAAGCTCGAGACCATGTAGCCGAAACCCCACATTACCGAAAGACCAGAAGTGCGAAATTCAAAATCCTGATGTTAAGGGATTTTGAGTTGACGCTTCTGGTGTTGTGGTTCAGGTAAGTATGTTTGTGTAAGTGTGTTTGTGAGGGGCTTTAGTGTGTGTAAGTGTGTGTGTGTGTGTGTGTGTGTGTGTGTGTGTGTGTGTGTGTGTGTGTGTGTGTGAGGGGCTGTAATGTGTGGGTGTGAGTTTGCCTTGTGTGTATGTTTGTGCGATCTCGGAGTTAGAATATTAAAGTAGGAGGGGTGAAGCCCCCCCTGCTTATCTTTAGTGTAGGGTGGTTTGTTTGGTTATGGGGGGAGGCTGTGTGTATGTTGTGTGTGTGCTGTATGTATGTAGTACTTTTGCGATTTTGAATTTCGCGGTTTTAATATTTCGGTAATGTGGAGTTTTGGGCTTATAGTCTCAGTATTTAGGTCTTCGGGATTATGTTATTTTGGGATTCAGTAGTGAATCCACATATATATATATATATATATATATATATATATATATATATATATATTGCTCACCATTTGGGGGACAGCTGACATATGGGGCAAGAAAAACTGATGTAATGGCGTCGGCTGCATGTTTTATACCCCTGACGTCATGGAAGAAGGAACAGCAACCGACGCAGGACCCAAGTAGGAGCAGGTGCCTAATTGGAAGTAATCTCTCCTTAGCCTGAACAAGCAAATAAGAGCACTAGTGAAATCATCTAAGGCAAACTTTGAGTCCAAACTGTCCACATCTACTAAAGACAGTAAGACCTGGCATCTCCTTGCAGGTGACAAAATCACCACCTCTGCCACTGCTTCTTGAGGGTACCACTGCATGAGCTGCTGGGGGGGAGTACTACCTGTGGGTGCAGGTAGTGCAGGGACAGCACAGACAATGCTGCTATGTTGGCTTTCAGACATGCTGGGCATTGGTGCTAGAGCCGGTGGAGTGAGGGCAGGCTCATCAAAGGGGGCTGGCCTACCTCACTGTGCTGTGTAGCATTTATTGATTTGGGTCAGATGGATGACATGGAGACTTTTTGATGACACATAATATAAAATAAAAAAGAGAGACAAGGGTTAGGGTGAGAGAAAAAAATAGATAAAAGTAGTACCATCATATGTGACCTACAGTGCATTAACAGTAGTTTATAACTGTTTTATGTGAGGTATTACATTTAAGTATACATCCTAACAAATACACACTATAATTATAGATTGTTGAATGTAATCTTTGGAATGTGCATATATTGCACATATTTGTGTTACATTTATATAAATTACAGTTAACAGCAGGGCATTTATGCTACTTGTATAGAGTTTAATTTAATATAAATATTTATTAAAGAAATCCAGTACTATATATTTGTTACTCATAGTATTTGAACCCAGAACCTGTGACTATGGTCTTATATTTGACTCCTAAAGTTGGTTTATTTTTCAGACTAATGCATGCACACTTGCTGTTACAGTTAGGATATGCATGCTCAGTTTGCTACAACTGTATAAAAAATACAAAAATCTATCTTTAACTTTTAAAGCTACAATAATACCTCTCTTGTGCTACATACATACCACTTGCTTCCCTTAGTCTCTCCAATCAAGCAACATGAGCCTGTCTATTGAACTCTACGTTGGCAGTAGCTGGGGAAAGAACAGAAAAGAAGAGAAGAGCATTATGCATACCCGTCTTGCCTACATTTAGCTTTCTAAGTATTACCAATTCTCTCTTATTATCATACTTACACAGGTGTAGGATGTCTGTAGTCTCAAATTCATTTAACCAATGGTTGGGGGTTTCCCTTTTGTGCCTACATAGGTCATTAAAATGATGCCCACACTGTGCACCAGTGCACAGGATGCCAGTAGCATTGGATACAGTCTGAACTAAACTGCTTCATGCCTCATACTTGTACTGTGAGCCAGAATAGTCCTCCTGCAGAGGCCTTTAACTTTAGTGCTTTACCAGGAGTCCAGTAAATATTGTGGACTCCTGGGCACCTGACTTCTGCACCCTAAACTTGGCAGCTTCCCCACTAACTCCAGCCATGTCTAACATCTGGCCTAGAGCAATGGAAAATTATGCTTTCCCGTCAATTCCAGTTACAACAATTACTGATAGAGTGTAAACTGGAGCAACTATGCCAACTGCATTTGCAAGATGTTAAGCAGAGCACAGCAGTGCCAAGCAGGGGAGACATAACCACTTGAAATTGGAAGGTTAATCTTACACTTGTCCTTAGAGGGGTTTATGATGATGTAGCTTGGAAATATATAATGGAAATTAGAAGCTAACTCTTAGATGTGTTAAGTTTTCAGACATGCACTGGGGGCATAAATGTCATGACCCGACACATTTGTTTTTGCCTTATACACACTTAATAAAATTGATTTTTACAGTGTGGGATTCAAACCTAGGCACAAGTAACAAAACATTTTCTTCCATAGCATTGATTTTTTCATCTTCGCCACAGAAGTGCTACTCAGACATAGTCAGGAGTAATTCGTAAATGCAGGTGACAGTTTGAGCTGTTACACATGTATGTGTGTGACCTGACAAGATTCTTGTGCATAGATCCAGGTGTGTGTGTGTGTGTGTGTGTGTGTGTGTGTGTGTGTGTGTGTGTGTGTGTGTGTGTGTGTGTGTGGTATGTATTTGTAAAGGCCATGCAAGTCAAGATAGCAGAATTATACTTACAGAAATATAGTAGACAGTATGCCATCAGTCATACATCTGAAAACACAATAGTAGTGTCTCATCAGTCATACATATAATTCATATCAGCTCCACTATCTAAAGTGTTACGTGAGAGTGAATATAATGGGAAGTGGAACAACAGTAAACATGTATGGAATATGCTGTATTAGAACCCAAGACTATGTGTATGGCAGTCACTGCACTTAGTCCTGTTGCCACAAGAATGTTGAAGTAGCACTTATCTATTTTTCATTTCATTGCTATAAACTGCACTGTCACATCAGTAAAAATAGGTTGCACACCTTGTACTAGAACCCAGGATCATCTGTACTCCAGTCCTATAAGTACCTATACTTACACCTGCTGCCACAGGATTAGTTACATGACATTTCCATAATTTCCTACTCATTCTTAAGTTATATGTGTTAATCACCTCACACTGCTGCTTAGCATGTTTTCACGTTGTCCAACAGAATTAATTGAATGTTTCTGTTTTCAATTATTGGCTGTTTGAGTCCTGTCTGCAAGGGTTGGGGAGCTTTGATAGCCACCATGCAATGCAGCTAAGCAAAGTTGCACGAAGGAAAGCAAACATTGCAACAGTGTTGTTTTTCACCTTTTCCCTTTAAAAGATGTCCTGTCTGCCGGTGTTCTGTTTGTTTCCTGGGTAGCCTTACTAGTCCAGTTCGCGCACTGCTAAGCGTCCTGAAAACGAGATAAGCACAGCCAAACCTGACATTAATTTTTCTCTGTTTCCTTGTTTGCACCAAACCACACACTGCTCAAACACTAGCATAAAAGAAATTAAATAAAAGGGAAAAGTAGTTAAAATAAAAAAAAAAAAGCAATCTATGAAATTAACAAAATTAACACTACAAAATGGTTGTTACTACACATGACATATTTATACATAGTTTTTGATTTGACCTCTTTCCAATGAACCTTCAGAACACAGTCAGGATGCCTTATTCCTCTTTGTCACGCAAACAGCAGTGCCTCAGGGAACTGAAATAATTCTGCATACAACCAACTGCAACATCATCCACAGTACTAACAAACTATAGAGTAGTTATTTGTACATGTATTAATTTCGGATGTAGTGCACTGAGTGATCACACAACCATTTATGACCATTGCTTGCAAAAATGCAGCTCTGTCTTACCTCTCTGTGTTTGTTGCCTCGAGGCACTCCTTAAAATGGAGAACATCAACATCTGTGCATTGACAGAGACCTGGTTCAAGGCTCCAGAGAGCACCCCTGCATTACCAGGCTATAATTCATACCACACCTTTCGGCCACCTAACCTGGACCAAAACACTAAAGGCAGAGGCATGTCTATATTCATTAAAGATATCCACACCTCCAGGCTAGTTGCTCAGCATAATGCATCTGAGATTGTCCAAGTGCAACTAACTCTGGACAAGACCGCAATCCAAATTGTAACTTGCTACAGATCCCAAACCATGCCCCAGGATTCCCACTCCTCATTTCTTGATACACTGGAAAATATTAGGGTACAACCCAACACCCTAATAATGGGCAATTTCAACTACCCCACCACTAACTGGGAAAACTACTTGTGTACCAACTCTTTTGCTCAGCGTTTTCTGGAATTCATAAATTTCAGTGCCTTGGATCAACTTATCCACACCGCCATTAGGGGCAGCAATATCCTAGACCTGGTCATTACCAACATGGATGACCGGTGTTCCACACCAGAGGTCAATTCCTCATTAGTCAGATCTGACCACAAGCTAATCACCCTAGACATTCACATCACACCCTCACCCCCATTAGGGAAACCACTGTAAAAAATTTCTCCAAAGCCAACTTCACGACACCCATGCAGACGGACAATAGAGGTACGACTGCTGAATCCTGCACAAATGCACCTTATAAGCACTTACACAAGTGCACGGATCGTGCTATCCCTAATAGAACCAAGATGCTATCCTCCAAAAAAGGGAAGCCAATCTGGTGGTCCCCTGCCATAAACAAACTCTACAACAGAAGAAAGAAACTGTTGCAAAAAAGAGTAAAATCCCATGATTGGAGGAACTCCCTGGTCAGCCTCAGTAAGAAGCTGAGATCCCTCATAAAATCCTCCAAAGCTAGTTATGAAAACAAAATAGTCACTGATTCTAAAGACAACCACAAAGCATGTCAAGAATCTCAATGGCAACACTCAGATCTGCTCTGGGTTGCAGAACAATGGCTCTAAATATACAGAACCAACTGATATTGCCAACATCCTGGCAGATAGGTTCAGTGCTAACTTTACCCGCCTCTCACCCCCTAAAGGGCCCATCTCTATACCAGAAGAGTGCAAAGTTCCTATAATCACGGCTGCACAGGTAAAAATCACACTCTCCAAAGCCAAGAACATAGCATCCATGGGACCTGACAACATCCCAGGCTGCATTCTACACGAACTGCAGAATGAACTGACACCCCACCTAAGCACCATGTTCAGTCATAGCCTCACCTCAAGCTTGTGCCCACTGAGTGGCACACAGCAATGGTTCTCCCACTCCAGAAAGGGGAGCCGCCACGGACCCTGGGAACTACTACCCCATTAGCCTAACGAGCCTGTTCTGCAAGGCCATGGAACGTGTCATCATGGATCGTATACACAAAGACATTGGTAATCTCCAGACTCTGGACCTCACCCAGTTCGGGTTTGTAAAAGGCAGATCATGTCTCCTAAACCTGATAGACTTCTTTGAAGCAGTCACCAAAGCCATAGACGAGGGTAAGGTGGTTCACACAACCTATCTAAATCTCACCTAGGCTTTTGACACCATCCCTCACTCTGGAATTATAGATAAACTCACTAAACTAGGTATAAATCCGTATGTCACAAGATGGGTTGCCAACTGGCTCACTGACAGAACCCACACTGTGAAAGTAGCAGACTCCAAATCCGACTTCAGACCAGTGACAAGTGGAGTACCACAGGGTTCAGTCCTGGGTCCCCTCCTGTTTGGTATCTACTTTTCTGAAGTACAGTCTAACACAGAAGGACTTTGGCTAATGAAGTTTGCAGATGACTGCAAGCTAGGAGCCATAATTGAAACTCCTAGCGATATGGACATCCTACAAAAGGGCCTCACGGAGAGAGATGCGTGGTGTCAAAGCCATGGCCTCAGTCTCAATGCCAAAATGTGCATTGTCATCCCCTTTGATAAAAACTCTGTACCCATGAGCTACCACATAGGTGGCAGTCTTCTTAGCACCAAAAGTGTGATGAGACCTTGGGACACAGGTGGACAGTAGTCTCTCCTTTGATAGTCACATCACCACAGTAGTCAGGAAATCCTTCTACGTGGCACACCTCATCACAAAAGGTTTCTCATCCAGGAAAAAAGAGGTCATTCTTCCCCACTACTCGTCACTCAGTAGACCCATTATAGAGTACAACTCCCCTTTTGGTATGTACCTCACAAGACATCTACAACAACTGGAAAGGCCACAGAAATACCTCACAAAGAGGATTACCGGCCTCAAACAGATGCCCTACGCAGATCTTCTCAAAACAATCCAGCTTTACTGTGTCACATATCGCCTTCTCAGAGCCGATCTCTGCCTAACATACAGAGCTATGCCAAACCCAGAGCTGTTGGACATGCTCCACTTAAAGAAATCCCAATCCCTATGAGCTACATGCTCTAGGGACTTAAACCTTGTCACTACAATAAACAGAACATGCTGGAGGGATAGATTCCTGTCCCAGAGACTTCCCATACTCTGGAACAAACTACCTGTCTATATTAAACAAAGCTCCTCATTAGCACTCTTCAAGAAAAATCTTGATGATTGGATGGGAAATAGGAAATTCACCCCGGGGATCACCTCTGTGGCTCTGCTCGACAGGAACACAGGAAAATAATTTTCTTGAGTGGCGAAAGCCAGGGTACCTTTTTGGCTAGGCTTGTATAGGCCCTAGGGCTAATAGCCTAGTACCTGCCTATGAACCCATGTTGCCCATTTTTGTTGTATCTGACCAGGAATCTCAGACATGTAGTCTGTAAGGCATTCTGTATTATTATTATTATTATTATTATTATTATTATTATTATTATGATTAGTAACAAATGCAAATAAATAAATAAATGTTCTTGTCCTTAAATGTGTGAGAATATTACATGGCAGTAATACACAGTTGTCAATAAATGAAGAGGCGGTTGAATGCTAATGAACAGAACCTGTGAATTGTGTGCTCCTTACTTACATTTCCACCCTTTATAAAATGACTTCTGTATACTTTATCTAACTTGACACACCCACTGGATATATGGCAGTCTGCATTGCTGTTCTGTTTCATTCTCCCTGCCTACTAATCATTCACATTTGCAGTCCATTAGCAACAAACAGTGATGGAGTGCCTGCATTATGTTTACATCTCCTGCACGGGGCCATGTATTTGAGATTCAGTAATTTTAATGAGTTCAAACCTCATTCGCATCTTCACGGTGTTGACAGCCCTGAATCTACACCATAAAAAGGCAACCATGTAGCTAGGGAACCTGAGGGTGAGGAAACTTGTTTATGTGGACAACACAGAAAAGAGTCTATTACTTTGGGATACATCTGCATAGAAGATTACTGAACATGAGAAGGTATGCTTGCATTTTCAGCTACAGTGGATATAAAAGGTGTACACACCCCTGTTAAAATGCCAGGTTTTTGTGATATAAAATAAATAAGACCAGAATAAATAATTTCAAAACTTTTCCCACCTTCAATGTGACCTATAACCCGTACAATTCAATTGAAAAACAAACAAATTTGTTAGGGGAAAAATCAGCATGCCACATCTTGACTTTTCAATATTTGCCCACTCTTGCTTGCAGAAGCGCTCCAAATCGGTCAGATTGTGAGGACGTCTCTTGTGCACAGCCCTCTTCAGGTCACCCCACAGATTTTCTATTGGATTTAGATCTGTGCTCTGGCTGGGCCATTCCAAAACATTAATGTTCTTCTGGTGAAGCCATTTTTTGTTGATTTGGATGTATGCTTGGGGTCATTGTCATGGTGAAAGGTGAAATTCCTCTTCATCTTCAGCTTCTAGCAGACTCCTGAATGTTTTGGGCCAAAGGTGACTGGTATTTGGAATTGTTCTTAATTCCCTCCACCTTGACTAAAGCCCTAGTTCCAGCTGAAGAAAAGCAACCCCAAAGCATGATACTGCCACCGCCATGCTTCACTGTGGGGATGGTGTTGTTTTAGTGATGCAAAGTGTTGTTTTTGCGCTAAACGTACCTTTTGGAATTGTGGCCAGAAAGTTCAAACTATGTCTCATCAGACCATGACACATTTTCCCACATGCTTTTGGGAGACTTGATGTACTGTTTTGTAAATTTTATCCGGGCCTGGATGTTTTTCTGTGTAAGAAAAGGCTTCCGTCTTGCAACTCTACCCTATAGTCCAGACATATGGGAATACATTATTTTCTGTAACAGGCAACTGAGTAAATGTCAGGAAAATCCTACTAAGATAGCTGAACTTTATTTGGGATTAATCAGAGTCTGATTAATTGATGGCAGGTGTGTGCCCAGGTAATATAGCTATGGGTCGTAGACTGTTCCATTATAAAACATCATGATCTGGCTGTTGTTTCTCTGTGCATTTACAGGGTACTCTTATTTGTTTTGTGGATGGTGTCTACCATACTTGTTTTCTGCTGTTTTTGTGCAGTCAGCAGTACACTGACTATAATGGTGTGCTGTATAATTCCCTAAGTCAGCTCTGTGTTCAACAGTCACTGGAACTGTGGTCAGGCTTGGTCACTAATGCTGTGTAAGAGATGCTAAGCTTTCAGTATCCCACAATGCCAGTCTGTGCTACCTGCAGTTCCATGGAATCCAACTCAACTGATCTGTACCTGCAGCAATTATACATATTTTTTAGAAGTCACAATTGTATTCATCATTTAACAGAAGTAAAATCAGTATTCACATGCATCCATTTGTCACTGAATTAACCACAGTACCTGTGAACCTCATCATAGCACATACAAATTAATTTACAACTACATTGCTGTGTACAAATTAAAACAGAGACAGAAAGGCATACAATGAATTGATTAGAGAGGATGTCCCCTCACTTCGACAAAAGGCATTCAGTCCAAGCAGCTCTGCCCCTCTACCTCAAAGCACAAGTGAGGGGTGAGAACTTTGAAACAGTGGTCCTTGAATTAAAAAAAAAGAAATTACCCAGAGTCATTTAAACTACTCATAAGTCAAACCATTTTCAAAAGAAAAAGTCCTTGCCCTCTAAACGATAAACTGTTGCCTGAACTGTTATCGTTAAGGTAAGGAAAATGCTAGGTTTCTGTCTCATCTACCTAACTGATTCCATTTTTTCAACTGAAACATTTGTAACATAATATTAATGTCCCTAAGAAGTGTTTGTCATTTTAATAATTGATGTATTTGCTTGATTGCAAACAGTTCTTTAATGACCCATTATATTTACTGCATTCTTGCTCTAAGTTTCATTGCGGACTTGGTATAGCTGACAGACTGTCTCTAAATCCACAAATAAACAGATGCCTGATCTATCAACAAAAAAATATCAAATTGGTGGGAATAGAGAGTTTTGAAGTGTGATTTTTGTGGTGATACAAGCTGTGGTACTAGGGCAATGTAGCTGAAGTAAATATTTACCATTTTTAATCTCCTTCTGTCTTGTTTTTAAAGAGGGTTAATCAAACGGGTTGTTTGTTTTTAAGAATGGTGCAAAAATAAATATATGTATTTTTTTGTTTAAAGAAAAGAAGCATCTTAACAGTAAAGAAGAACTGCTTTTTGCCTCTTTGGTTTGCATGTCTCATCAAGAGGCAGATCCTACATAAAATGATTTGTCAGTATTATATTACTCACCTGTGTACTACAGCATTTGTGCACAAAGTGCTAAACTGCATTTTTAACCAATCGTAGTATGCTTTTGGCCTTTGCTTTATTTGAAAAAAAAACTTGTCATTTCCCCATGCTCATGCCACTGACAGTAAACATTGAACTTTATCCTCACATCAGCATTGTAAAGTCATGAGTTACATCAGTAGACTTTAATGTACACACCACCACAAAATGCACAGAAATGCATCCATTAAAGCCTGTGGCCACACTCAGTGCTATCCCTGAGGTGACTTCACAGAGGGATACAATACATTTATTATTTTGGCCATGGTTTAATAAAACGTTTGCTTAGCTTTTTATTTAAAAAAGTCCAAATTAAATAAGGAAAGGATATGATGCAAATATATTATGGCACTTACTAGATGATATGATGCACCTGTGAGTACTGGCAAAACACTATTAACAGCTTGTTTCTTTGTTTCAATTAATGTAAGATTACTTTATCCTTTTTTGCTTGTTTTCTTGAATTTTGTCAGTGTTTATGAAATCACTACCTATTTACTCTTTTTCAATCATCCACTACCTATTTACTCTTTTTCAATCATCCATCATTTCCATTAAAAATATTCTTGCATTTTCATATTGTATCCTTTTATGATAAACAGATAAGGGTGGGGACTTCAGGTGTCAATTAACACTGATAGCTGTCATACGGTGAAGGAATACACTTATCTCTTACTTGGTAAAGGGTTGGAGGATAGACAAGATGAGTATCATGGGGTATCTTTCTGGCTGGAGCACATTGGAGAATACTGAGGTTGTTCTTGGTAAGGGAAATAATGTAGATGAGCTCTTAAGAAAGAATCACCAAGGTGGTCTAGGAATGCACCAAGAACAGCTAACTCCTTGGATGTGATCATGTACAGGGCAGATTGTAAAGGAAAGAGGAAGTTAATACACTTTTGAAAGGGAGTAACCATACATCTCTGTGGTTCACTGCCTAAGGAAAGTCAGGGAGACAAAACACCAAATACAATTTTTTTACTTTAATAGGTATTTTTCAGTGAACTGTACATGGACGATGGGGGACAGAATAAGGGCTTCAAAATGTCTGCAAGAATGGTTGTATGGCATATTAGAAGAAGTGATTGAGGGCAGCGGGGGTGACAATAGGTAGAACAAAGGAAGGATTTCATGATAGCCATTATGGTTGGCCAAAGGAGTGTTAGTGACCATAAGTTAGAGAAGGCACTAGAACAGCATATACATACAGTAGGCTAGGAGACGGGGCAGAAGAGTCCATTGTAAAGTATCCTGATCTGGCTATAGCGGAGAAGCTTACAAGTAGTATATAATAGATAGAGATAAGAGGTTTTACAAATAACATTTTGACAGCAAGCAGGGTTAATAAGAGAAAATAGCCAAGGTAGTGTTGGAGGGGAGGAAGGTGAAGGAGGAAGGATAATAGACTGTGAAATTAAGTTGTCTGTGTCAGTCCAAACTAATGGAATAGGATATGCTACTTCATTGAGAGGAAAGAAATGGGGATGTAAAGGAGATGTGTGCTGATCAACCAGTGTAGATAAGGGGGTGAGGGAAGAGTTTGAATAGGTAAGGGAAGACTAGGCCTAAATGCACGCTAAACTTCTACTGAGAGTCCTCAAGAATTTGTTAGGGTGTGTATCACCCATATTGTCAGTCTTCATCGTATCACTTGCAAGTATGGAAGTGCTGAAAGACTGGATGAGGACCAGAGTCGGACCATGGTGGAAAGAGGGAGAGAAGCAAGTCTCTGTTGGAACTGCATGTCAGGCAATACTGGGAAAACCTGTCTTACTGATAAAGGTTATAGATAAGATTTTCGGAAACTGAGACTGTTGGCATTTCTGGAGGACAGCCAGCTTCAGGACACTGACTAACATGGGTTTACAACTATAAAAGATACTACTGCATAAACCTAATCAGTTTATGTGACTATGTAATGACAGAACTGGAAAAGTGAATGCTAGTTGGTATCTTGGCATTGGCGAAGTTTTTGAATTTGTACCCCATAAGAGACTGATAAGTAAGATGGGTGGGGATAGGATGCACAGAAACCCCTTTAATTCAGCAAAAAATATGGTTCACAAGAAAAACACGTGTAGTTGTCAGGGCGTCAAATCTTGAGTAGTCCGTGAATGGGTAATGTACTCCAGAGGTCAGTGTTGGGGTTTTTGCTCTTCATTTTATCTTTATCAGATTTACCCATCTGTTTGCAGATGACAAATTAGGGGCAGTGGTAAATGATGGGAATAATGTCTAAGTAGGGCCCTGTAAATTAGAAATCACAGAGCTACAATAAATCAAATTTTTAACTTCAAAAACAAAAAGTTTAAATTGTTTCAAGTTTAAGTTGCTTCACTTGAGTTACAATTCCAAGAAATTTAAGATTCTTCCCCTTAGGCTACAGCTGCCCAAGTAAAAACAGTGTAAATCCTGTTCAGGGTATGAACCTGGGGTACTGGTAACGCCTTAAGTGGACTACTAGGTAGCATGAGAAGGATGCAGTGAAAGCAAACAATATGCTGGATTGAGTCTCGCTGGTGTTCTAACTTCCATTTTTTGAAGCTCCAGATGGAGTAGCACTATAGGGGCAAGGAGATTGCACTAATGAAGAAGATAGAAAAGATGGTGATGACAGTGTTAAATGAACATTAGAAAAATTAGGAATGTATCACATAGCATTAAGGAAGAATACAGAGGACATGATGTACGTATAGACAATATTGAAGGTAAATGTAGGGGAGTAGAATTAAAGGAAGGGCAATGGTGAAAAGGAGGAGAAGAAAGCTGCAAATCTGAATAACAAACTTTGCTGTTAATCTGAGGAAGATCTTTTTCCACAGAAACCGTGACAAATGAGTGATATGACCTGTGTGAGAGATGGCAAGAATTTGTGACTGTTGGTGTATTCTGGAAGGCCTAGAGGCAGATGGAGGAGTGAGAGTAGACTACACAGGGAGGGCAGTGGCACAGGTGTCTAGAATGGGCCACCTAGATAAGTTCTCCTCTTCCTGACAGTTGTATGCAGTACATCCTTTTTTTTTTGTCTGTGGATTCCTTTTGAGGTACTTAAACATTTTCATTTCCTATTTACTGCCTCAGGAGAGCACGTATAAAGCTGTCAGTTGCGTTATGTGGCTACTGGTGGAAACATGCATTGTCCCTCCCTGTTGTCCTCCTGTGCACTGTCTCTTTATTATTTCTTGCTTGTGATGAAAATAAAATATTTTGAACTGCACATAGTGTTCAGATGGGGTCTTAACAGCTGTTCAGCTTGACATGTACTCTGACTTGTTGAGCTAGTACTGACCCCAAGAAGAATTACAGAGTACATCTGGCAAAAACCAAGTGTTGCTTTAAGCAGTTGTCTGCTTCTTGTGTTAGTTAAGATTTTGTCTCACTCATGGGTTGTGTGGAACATTTTTCTTCTAAACATTGCACTGAAAGAAGCATGCTGTGGTACAAAGATTGATCAGGACCAAGACTTGTATGTAAGTTGGGAGTGATGTGCTGTATATATGCATATAATCTGCTTGTGTGTATTTCTATACTTAAGCATTAGTGTACACGTATGTAGTAAAGAATGAATGAGAGTCTCTTTGTCAGGTAACCCTAAACAACCTTGTTCTAAGGGGAGAATTAACTTATTTCATTTATTGTTGTCCTCTTCCTCTCAAATAAATTCCTTCAACTTTTTTTTTTAATTGTCATTCACACCTTCTTCTCTGGTTGATAAAAATATGGCTGCCCTATAGCTGATGAAAGGGACTGTAATATTTTCACTGCTATATTTTACTGACCCTATTCATAATCAAGAGCTTCTAGTTACTTAAATTTTGCAGTATCTTCTGTGTGTAGTCTCTTCTCACATATCCTTAGGTGCTATAACAGAATCCCATTTAATCCATACCTGTACATACTTCATCTTACAGTGTCCCTATAAGGTATTGCTGAACTATTGCATATGTGGGTGCATACTGTACCACAATAGCTTTTGTTTTATCTTTTATCCTGAAAGATGTGCAAGTGTATATAAATGTCCTTTCTTGCATTTATCAATTACAAAATAATATCAACTTCAAATGAGGATATTTTTTCTTGTTTACTAAAAGAGTTGTATTCCTGAGCTTGTGAATTTTTTTTTTTTTTTTTTTTTTGCTAATGGCTGTCAATATAAAGCAAGTAACAGACAAGAAAGAGGGTATCCCTGCCTTTTTATCAGTTCAAACACAGATTGTCAGGGTTGAGCTCGTCTGCATTGATTCTTACCTCTGACCCTTCAAGCATCCTCCTTATTAATGCTGCAGTTGTTTCAAGGCATGGTAATGCTACCATCACCTTACTTATAAAATCTCAGGTGACCCTATTGAATGCTTTCTGTGCATCAAGGTGACTAATAGGAGCAATGTGTCATTACACTAATTATGTCTTGATTTTCATTGTTCTTTTAATTATCAAATGTTTGTTTCCCTTTTTCAAAACCACATTAATCCATGGCTACAACTTTTGGAAGCATCTTTGCCATTTTCTTAGCTAATATAGACATAAGCACTTTATAATCATGGTTCAAAATCAAAACAGGTGCATATGGAGACAGATCTGTCGGGCCTTTACTCTCTCTTGCTATAGTGCCACCACTGCTTTCTTCCAAGATTCCAGTACTCCTCCCCTTTTAAAATAGTCTGAAAAAAAGCTCTTCAGATCTTTGTCACTTTGTTTCCTCCTAGCTTTGAGGTGGGAGGTTGGCATAATGGTTAATGTGTTTACTTTACAGACACAAGGTCCAAGGTTTGAGCCTCACATGGAGTAATTGGCTGGACTTAAAATGGCTCACAAGAGCAATTAGCATGGTGCTAACCTATATATTATACATCTCTTCTTATATTAGCTTTTAACTTTTGAGCTTCATCTTCCCCTAACCTTGGCATAACTTAGTCTTCCATAAATATTTTAATTTAATTTTTGTTGCTTTTCCCATTCCTCTGTTTTATATACATTGTATAAAATCTTCAGAATATCTCTTAGTACCTGTATGGATCAGTGATTATTTTGCTATAGGCTAGGGGCTACAACTCTTTCCACTGTCTGTTGAATAAATCATTGTGCTACTTACTGTTGAACTGTTAGCAAAAAAAAAAAAAAAGTTGTTTAACTAGCAACCTTCCCTAACCATTTTGTCCAAGTCCTCCCTAATATTTCCTTTAGCATTCTGTAATTACTCTTGTTCTGTTAATCCCCTTCTGCAATGCTTTAACCTTCACCAGCCTCTCTAAATAATTCCCATTAACTTCTTTCCCATAAGTCCATTTTCATTTTATCCCAGTGACTACCTATCTCTTCTGAAATAATTTCTATCTTCTGTAATAATTCCTGAATCATACCCACTAGCTTAAATTCCTCTATTTTTTAAAAGAAAAGTAGGTGAGCACCACTGTCTCATTTTTCCATTATTACCTTGCATCTTTGTCTTAGGTTTTACTGCTATATGATGTGGTATACTTATTGTACAGTTCTCAAATCTTTCATTTGAATACACATGCTCCTTTAAAATAAAGTTTCATTCCAGCTAGGCCAGTTCTATTTTGGAGAATAATATGAGTTCCTGATAGTGAATTTGCATCTTCCACATCAAATATTCTTATATATTTTTCACAATTCACATTTCCCCATAACAAATATCCTCATATATTTCTACAGGAATGTATGTCTTTCACTCCTAATACATTGCCTGTATTGTAAATCAGGTTCCACTGCCCACCCATAAATGTTAAAAAAAAATATTTTGCCCAAGGTCTATAACAGTAATAATAAATGCAATATAAATTCTTGCATAATTCCACCTCTATGCAAATAACCCCCTGCTACCCAAATCTGCCATTATTTTCTTCTTTTTTCCTCTTCTATCCTTATGCAGACCCTCTCACAGTCAGTGTTCTTACTCCCCTTTTCCTTTTGCCAAGAATGTCCCTTCCAGAATCCTTTGTTTGTCAAATACACTTGCTCATTTTATCCATAGTTATTTATTTGCATTATTTTACAAGGAAAGTGTATGTGGGGAAAGTACCCTTTCAACAGACACTAGAAGAGAAAAGTTCCAGAATTATTTAAAAATTTACAAGTAAACAGAATACAGATATGTGTAAGATTAAGGGATTACATTCAAGAGTACAAATATACTTACATGATAATATATTTGCAGAAGACTCAAAGTAGAGATTATTTAAAAACAATTGAGTGTGCTTGTCTAGTAGAGGTACATGAAAGGAAACATTATACGTGTTTATAATGAGATGGAGATCGGAGAAAGTAATGGGAGTTGAGATGAACAGAGGAGAAGTGAGACATGAGAACAGATGTGAGATGAATTACCTTGGCGAAGAAGAGCAGGGATAAACTCATTTGGTGAAAAGATGTGATTTTCAGTAAAGTTTTGAATTGGTGGGGGTTTAGATGCATCTTGTGTAGCATTGCTATTTGCATCCTACTCTTAATATATTTAAATAGTGCTTGCTTTATGTTTACACCTGTAATGCCATTTACATTGCATGTTAATATTGATAAAACAACTATTTTGATAAAATGCCATTACTCCAAAATATTGTACATGACAGCTCATTTGAATGTTTAAATACATGTTTGTCTTGCAATTTTTGCATGTACACACAAACTAGTGACTGGCAGACTGATCGTATATGTAGTTGCATCTTCCCATCTCTGTTTGAACCCATGTCACATTTTCCCAAACTTTTACTTCAATAAAAACACTCAGGAAAAAAAAAAACTAAATGAATTTTCAACCCCCACCCTCTTTTAAATCTCAGCAAATACAGAAAACTGAACACACTGTCCAAAAAGGAAATCTGTCCCTCCAAATTGGAGCACTTGCTTCAAAGCAATGTCTACAGCCACAGGTAATATTCCAAAGTCATGGTTAACCACGGTAATGCACATTATAGCCTGTACTTAGCCTGATTACTATCTCTTTTTAAATGATTTCTTCTCCCAGATGTGAAAAACAACTTGCATGCTTTCAGTAAACATTAACTTTTAAGTTTAAGAAAAAGTACAGTGGCTAAACTTAAATAAACAAACTAAACTGAGCACTGTTATATTTAAAACATTGCAATACTACAGCTAATGGGGAGGGGTTGCTTGTGCTGGTATTCACTTCCTGTAGTTTCAAATGTTTTTCATACTTTGCTTTTTATTTTATTGAAATTCTTGCCAATACCCCTTTACAAGTCATTTGCTTTATATCTCACAGAACTAATTTAAAGGTCACTCAGAACACAGTTTTCAGACCTCTCATAATTAATTGCTTGCACATGCAGGCTGCTTTTCTTCAGCCAAGAGTAGGTGCTAATGAAAAAAAAAAAAAACACAACTAGTTACTTTGCAGATGTAAGAAAGGACCAACATTTTTTTCATATTTTTACATAGTTTTCTGTTTTATTTTTTAATTCATGTTGTTTAAAAATTGTAGCTTAAACTAAAACATTAATCTAGCTGTCCACATCTGTAAAAACAAGGGAAGTTGTTACTGTCTTTTAGTTCTATATGTAGTATGATCAGTACACATTTTTACTCTCCTAGCACAGAGATCACATTGTAGTCACTTAAACTTGTGTCTTCCCAGCCTTTCTTATCTTATTATAGTGTAAAGTCTTGGATGCCTTACAAGTAAGACATATGCAACAGTCATTGATAAAACTTTCTGCCTCCTCACTTTAGATATGAAATACCTCTGACTGCATACTATACACTACTTTATACTCTTAACAAAATGGCATGTAAATTAAAGTAGGAAACTTTAGTACAAATATTAATAGAAACAAAAACTGTTTTACTTACAGTCAGTTCATTCAGTGTCCTGCTTAAATATTAATAGTATAAATACAGGTTAATGTTTTACAGGTCTTCTAGCAGTCTAATACCACCAACAAACACAGACATTTTCAAGCATTATTTTTTTGCAGAACAACAGTTTACATGTTTAAACTGTTTCTAGTGGGGTTGTTCAGCCAGTCTTCCCTTCATTTCAGGCCATGATTTCTGCATTTTTATCAGCTCATCTGAATAGCTACTTAATGCTCCTGTTTTTTCCACCCTTTGGCATTTTATGTAACTTAAATACCTCTGGATGCATTTGTTTTTTTTCCCCTTCTGAATTACTGGAAGCCGTCTCCTGTGCTAAAACTGCAACTTGTACTGCTTTTCACTGAACACCTGCAAAATTGTTTTTCTTTTTCTTTCAGGGTCAGTTTGCCCTTTGTCCAAGTTTTTTCTCTTTGTCTCTGAGCAGTGAAATTACTAACCAGTAATCACATTTTATGAGCATAGGTAACCTGTTGTGGTCTTTTTAACAGTACTGCGGTGGTGGTGCTGCGGTAGCGTTGTCGCCTCACAGTAAGATGTCCGGTTAGATTCTCAGCTAGAGCGTCTTCTGTGTGGAGACATACGTGAATGGGTGTACCTTCGTTGAAGGTTGTGTGTCAGGGCCGGCAACTCGGCACATAAAAATCTACTGCTAATCATTAGTGGACCGGAGTTCTGCTGTGGCGACCCCTAACCGGGAAAAGCCAAAAGTCACAACAACAACAACATTGGCAGAACTCTAATCAGCATGTTGCTCAGACAGTTGTAATTTTGGAAGTCAATAGTAATGTACGTTTGAGTCTGTTGTTGTTAAATGTTATGTTTCATGCCACATATCTCATATGTCAACAAATGCCATCAAATTTGTATTTTGCATTGTTGTGTACTTCTATCTGGGCTTCTGTGGAAAAATGGTCTGTAAACCCAGTTGGATGATCCTGGTAAACAGATATAAATAAATAAATACAAAACAAAGAATAGTGAATGGGCAGATGGTTATCATTTAACTACTGCTGCTGCAGACTTGGCTATATGGTTTATGTCCTGCATAGGATATAACAGCCAGCCATCTTCCAAAGCTTAAGAGCACCTTCTACTTGCCAGACAGTTGACAGCATGAGTGTAACTGTAGAAAATCAATGGTCTGGGTGCCAAGCCCTTCAGTGCTTTCCTGCTGCCGAAGAATGCTCTTCTTCCAGGTGTTCTAGGATCACAGGTGTTGTCAAGTGTTTCCTTATTGCTGGACAGATAAATACCCTTTGAAGAAGAAACCTTCTGCATTTTATTTTGTTTTAGAATGAATACTTTTTTCTTTGAAATTACTTATTTTATGCTTGGACTTTTAATGTTTTTTGAAGTGTCATGCAGCTTTTCAATCAGTTAAAAGTCTGTGGTTCTGCATTTTACATTACTGTAAAACTTGTTAAAAGTGTTTTTTAAATTATTTTTCATGACGAAAACTTTTATTTAACTATTTGTAGGGGCTGGGTAAGTGTATCTTGTGTTTGTCATGGTGTTTTATTGTGAAGATACTTTTTTGTTACTTCCTCATTCTACTGACTGCTGCTGTCCGTGGTGGCCAGACTTCAGACTTTGACTTTATTCTCATCTTTAACACTGAACAGCTTACTAATGCCTCAGATGTTCTTCATGTTTCACTGAAGCAGTCTTACGTTTGGTTAATCTGCTGGCAGATTGCCCTCAGTCGGCCTGAATAATAAAGTCTTGGGTCCTGCGTTGGTTGCTGTCTCCTCTTCCATGACGTCAGGTCGTCAGGGGTATAAAACATGCAGCCGACGCCATTTTAATCTGTCTTTGTTGCTGCGCGGTGCCCAAAGCAGAAGCAGTTCGCAAGTGCCGATCGGCCGACTTCTGAAATTTTCAAGTTTCAGAACCGAAGTCTTCAAACTAAATCTAAGTACCCCTTTGGGGAAACTTTTTCTTGCTCCTTACCGATGTCAGTAAAAGTTAATAATTGCATTACTTGTGGGAAGCAAATACCTCATAAGGATTTTCATTTGTACTGTATTCCTTGCCTAGGCCTTGATCACAACATGCCTTGCTGTTGGTTTTGTGCTAAATTTAACCAACACACTATTAAGCGTCAGTATATTTTTGCTTCTAAATATTTTGGTTCAAGATTTAACTATCCTGAAATGTCATTGGTTAGCAATCTGACTACCAGAGTTCACAAAAAACGCAAGGAAAAAGACAGAGACAGACCTTCGAGGTCCAAAACCGATGACGAAGCTTCTCCTAAGCCAGTCGCCGGTTCTCAGTGAGGCGCATTCGCAGCCCCTGATACCCGCCACTTTTGAGTCGCAGATCTCTACCGAGACCCATTCAGAGTCTGGTATGCCACGAGATTCGGAAAGTATTGAACCCGCGGATGTCTCTCCCTTGGTTGGGTCTGGAGCCACTGAGCAGTCACCAGCTTCTGAGGGTGTTTTTAGGCCTCAACATTTTTATATTAAACCGACGCCTTCAACAAAAACAAGGTCAAAAACTACTTCTATGTCTAAAAAACCGATGCAAATGCCTAAAAAACAAATGATCAAAATGGCTGAGGATTTAATTACCTTGATCAGGGGTTCCCAACTCCCCCCTGCTAAGAGGCCTAGGCAAGGCACTGATTATGAATCTTCAGATCAGGTTTCCATTTCTTCTGATTCCTCTTCTGATCAGGAATTTTCTATTCCACGCTATGAGGATTCTGATGCAGAAGAATCCATCCCATCTGCATCTCCTCCTGAGGATTACTCTTTTGGAGAGATTTTGCATACTTTAAGGGAACATTTTCACTGGGAGAGTCAGGACTTCTCTGAATCAAAAAAGAGGCTTAGGGATTTTCTTCTTCTTCCTCAGCATAGGCCTTTGGCAATACCTCCTGTATTAGACATTGTTGATGATGTGTTCTCGGAATCAAGCATGGCTCCTGATTCCCTGCCTCCGGCTCCTAGTAAGCCAGACAGATATTACAGGGTTCCTGACTCCAACAAATTTCTTTTCAAAAATCCTGCTACTGATCCTGAGATTATTTCTCAGGGTCCCAAAGGTGTTAAGGCTTCTACAGCCAAAAATCCTACCCCTTCTGATAGAGATTCCAGGGCACTGGATAGATGGGGTAAGAAGGTTTATATGTTTGCAATCTTGGTAATCAGGGCTTTAAACTGCCAGTTTCATATGTTTAAATATCAACAGCATGTTATGGGCTTACTGAAACAGAAAATTATGTTGATTTCTGATTGTGTGGAAAATAAAGTGTTACAGGGTTTATTGCATTCAGCAGATCCGGTTGGAAAGCATACTTTGCAATGTGGTTTTGATTCCTTGGAGGCCTCTTGCAGGGCCACCGTAACTGGATATGTGATAAGAAGGCATGCCTGGCTCATGGAGCAAAATTTGCCTGATCATGTTAAAGCTAAATTGTTGGATGCCCCTTTACAGCATGGTAGCCTGTTTGATAATAAGGCAGAAGAGGTTTTAAAGAAAATGGAAGACAAAGCTAAATCTATGCAAACTGTAAAGGATTTCTTGCAAGTGCAGCCACCCAGGTTCAGTAGGCACTGGCCTACTAAGAATTGGTCCTTTCCTGTGTCCAACAGAGCCACTCAGGGCAAACCCAGGTGCTCAAAAGGCATCAGATATCAATCACAGGGATCTTACAGGTCAAAGCAATGGGGTGCCTCTTCCTCCAAATCTGGAGGTAACAAAGTGCAACCCTACAGTTAGCCATCTCAGTGACTTTCCTCTACTATCTCCAAGCACTTATCTTTTGGCAGCCCCCTTGGGGGGAAAACTAGCACTTCATGCTCAGAATTGGCAGTTAATTACCCAGGACAAGTGGGTATTAAACATAGTATCCCAGGGGTACAGTTTTCATTTCCATACTTTGCCAGTTCCAAACGGATGGCCAGATCCGTCACAAAACCAGTGGGCAGAGGCCCAGAAACAAGTCATGTCCCTCATGGATATATGGGGGCTATTCAACCGGTACCAAAAAAGGACAAGGATTTTATTAAAGACTTTTCCTGGTACCCAGAAAAGACAAATCATGGCGTCCAATAATGGACTTAACGATTCTGAGCACGTTCCTGGACATTCCAAAATTCAAAATGCTGACTTTACAACAGCTACTGCCTATGCTAGGCAAGAATGCCTGGTTGGTAACTCTAGACTTAAGAGGCATACCTGCATATCCCAATAAGGGAACCTTGCAAAAGATACCTCTGCTTCAAAGCAGGCTTTTCGCATTACCAATTCTTTGCACTGCCCTTTGGCTTATCTACTGCGTCCAGAGTCTTTTCAAAGTACCTGGCACCAGTAATTGCATTCTGCAGACAAAGAAACATTCAAATTTACCCTTATCTGGACAATTGTCTCATTCAGGCAGAGGACAAAGACACACTTCTTCAACATCTGGTGTTTGTAAAAAGGCTTTTAGCCATAAACGAAAAGAAATCACAACTGGTACCCTCTCAGATAATTACATTCCTGGGTGCGAGCTTGAATACAGCTGCCCAGATGGCTTACCTCACACCAGACAAACAAATGCAATTGACAACATACTTCAAACAAATGGCAACAAAAACTCAGTTATCTGCAAGACAAATTCTGCAGGTTTTGGGGTTCATGGCATCCTGCATTCTACTAATTCCATATGCGGACTGTATATGAGGAAACTTCAATGGTACCTAAAAAGCTTATGGAGTCAATATTGGCACAGTCTGGAAACAATGATTCCTCTCATTCCCTGCCTACAACAGGAGTTTCTTTGGTGGGAAGAGACATGTCACCAAAACAAGGGACTGTCATTCACTCTACCCCCTGCCACCCAAACCCGAACTACAGACACATCAGACTATGCTTGGGGGTCCCACCTGGCAGGGAGATGCATTCAGGGCAAATGGAGCCCAAATCAAATGCATTTACATATCAACCAGAAAGAAATGCTAGCTGTTCAGAATGCTCTAACAGCCTTCAAGGACTTACTTCATCCAGGGCAACTAGTGATAAAGACGGACAACACCACAGTTACGTGGTACATAAACAAGCAGGGGGGCACCCATTCCTATCCCCTCTACAGACTAGCCATGGCCTTGTGGAACACAGCCTTGACTTACCAAATACATCTTCAAGCTCAATTCCTGCCAGGAAAGCAAAATACTCTGGCAGACAACCTAAGCAGAAATCTTATGGAACCGCACGAATGGAAACTGGATCCACAAATCTTCAGCATGTTAACACAGAAGTGGGGAAGCCCAGACATAGATCTATTTCCCTCTCCCTAAAACTATCAGTTAGACAAATTCTGCACAAGAACTCATCACAAAAAAGCATGGAAAGTGGATGCTCTATCCTTCAGCTGGAAAAACCTATCAGTCTATGCCTTTCCCCTTCTGCCTCTACTCCCCAAGGTCTTACTAAAAGTCAGACAGGAAAAACAAAAATGATTCTAATTGCTTTGGACTGGCCTCGCCAACACTAGTACCCACTTCTAAGGAATATGTCACACCTTCCTCCGTGGTACTTGCCTCAAACACCTCATCTATTGTCTCAGCAGAACTTTCTAAGGAATATGTCACACCTTGCTCCGTGGTACTTGCCTCAAACACCTCATCTATTGTCTCAGCAGAACTATCAAATTCTGCACACTCAGCTCCAAACTCTGAATCTTGCAGCATGGCTATTCAACTAATTTTTCAAACCACATCTCTCAGTAAACCTGTGATGGATGTCATTTTGGAAGCCAGAAGGCCCAGTACTAGAAAATCTTATGCTAATAAATGGAAGAGATTTTGTGTTTGGAACCAAGCACAAGGAATAGACACAGCAAAGCCCAGTATTCCTCAGATTTTACAATACTTAACTGAGATGCTTGACAAGGGCCTATCTTTTTCTTCAATAAAAATCCATGCCTCTGACATCTCAGCTCATTACAACACAGAGCCTCCCCTTTTCTCATCCACTGCTAAAACAGTACCTCAGAGGGGCTAAAACTTTAAGGCCTCCCAGGAGAGCACCAACTCCTGCATTAGACCTCAATTTTGTGCTGGAAAAACTCACCCTGCCTCCTTTTGAACCAGCAACTACTGCGGATATAAAATTTCTTTCCTGGAAGACCGCTTTTCTGTTGGCAGTCACTTCAGCTAGAAGGGTTTCAGAACTACAGGCTCTCATGGCAGTGGAGCCTTTCATTATTTTTTACCCGAACAGGGTGGTCCTCAGGACCAATCCTTCTTTTATGCCTAAGGTGGCATCCAGTGTGGCTCTTAACCAGACCATTCACCAGCCAGCTTTCTTCCCAAATCCGCAGAACAAGGGGGAGCGGATTCTGCATTCATTGGATGTACACAGACAACTAAGATTCTACTTAAACAGGACAAAATCTCTAAGAAAGTCTGAGCAACTGCTGGTAGCATTTGCTGCAGGATCAGAGTGGAAGGCTATATCAAAGCAGACTATTTCTAAATGGATAGGCCATTGCATTTGTTTCTGCTACTTGCACCATGGTAAACCTGTGCCCAAGGGGATCAGCTCACATTCCAGCAGGGCTGCCTCTACTTCAGCAGCTTTTCTCATGGGGGTCCCTACCAAAGACATTCTTGAAGTTGCTACTTGGAGCTCAGTTCATACGTTCACAAAGCATTATCATTTACCTCTCTTCTCTAAATCCAGGGCAGGCTTTGCCACTGCAGTCCTGCAGGGCCTTATAGCTGCTTCTAATGCCGTTTAGTTCCATCCTCCCATCCATAGCTTTGGGATTCTACCCAAATGTAAAGAACATAGTACAGTTGTGTACACTTACCATAAATGTAGATGTTCAAGTGTATTCACTGTTACAGTCCGGATTACCCACCTTCCAGCCCCCTTTCTATACCTTTTCTTTCCTTCACTATACTCAAAAGCCTTTGTGGTGTATTTGCTTTTAGTTGAAGGTAATTTTTATGTTTCTAAAGTGCATTTATATATTTACAGTTTATATATATATTTTGCTCCCCATTTGGGGGGAACCTGACATCTGGGGCAAGAAAAACTGATTAAAATGGCGTCGGCTGCATGTTTTATACCACTGACGACCTGACGTCATGGAAGAGGAGATAGCAACCAACGCAGGACCCAAGACTTTGTTATTCAGGCTGACTGAGGGCAACCTGCCAGCAGATTACCCAAATGTAATGACTGCAACAGTGAGTACACTCGAACATCTACATTTATGGTAAGTGTACACAACTGTACTTTCTTCCTTCCTCTGGCCCAAAAAGAAGAACATTTCTAGATAGCCTTTGTCCCTTCAGCATGCTAAAAATCTGCCTCAGCCACAGAAGGGTGGCTCTGCTGTGGCCATTTCTGGTTCCTCAGGCCACTTATCTTGTTTTCCTCTGGTATACTCCCTTTAAACACCATGGACCATGGGTTAGACATGTCCTGTGTGTCTTTTGGAGTGTCCTTAGTGGGCATGGGAAAACCACTCTAGTTGGTTCAGAGGAAGGAGTGTGGAATGCCTCTCTTTATAGCCAGACTGGGATGCCTGTCCCTGTGGTGAGTTTCCTGACAGTAGTCGGTTCACTTCTATGGAAATTACTGTTAAAAAAAAAAAAAAAAGTGAGACACTTATCCTCTTCCCATCTCAGTTACAGGGATTGGGCGTAGCTCTGAACTTAGTTCAAGTTTTGTCCCCTCTCATTCTGGTTTTACAAGAAAAAGAAAAATGAATTTTCTTCTGAATTTTCTCAGTGTGATAGTCATGGATTTTTAGGGAACAGCTTATGCTTTTTCTCCTCATGTGACAGATTACAATTCCAAGGGGAGCATTTTTTTCTCATGTTCCTTGAAAGAGTTTTTTTTTCCTGAAACCATATTTAGGACGAACAGATTGTTTCACTGGGAATATAATGGCATTCCAATTTCTTTAAATAAAAATATGATTTATTACAGCTGGAATTTCCCCAGCCCATTCATGTTCCTCCTGTTCTTCCAGCTGTAGATGTTTTTATTACCACCTGCAACAAACATGCCAGCCAGCCAGTCTGCAGCCCAAAGAAGACAGATGAATTGTGTAAAATCCCTCAGTCTTACCAATTTTTATTTTCTGATCCCAGATTTGACCTGCAGTGTTTTTCTTGGCAAATGCTGCTGCAAATAAATATTTTGCAAATGGTAATCCCTCTTCATCTGATAAGGATGGGAAAGCCCTTGATAAATTTGGAAAGTATATACCTCTACTACATTTATTTTTTAAATTCTTAATTGTCAAACTCATTGTTAATGTTTTGCTTGTTTCATTTGAGAATATGAGAGGTTTTGCATGGTTACTGTCTCAGAATGAGCATGAGGATGTTAAGGCTGAAATTTCTGAACCCCCATTGGATAGGGAGGTTATTTTTGGGCCATGTGCTGCTGAGGTTCTGAAAAAGTGTGATGAAAAAGGGAAACTGATTCAAATTGTGACTCATTTTTCAGCCTTACCTCTCCAAGTTAAGCAAAGGCTTTGCACCTATCACCTTTTTATAAATGGCAAAATAAGCAGTCTCAGCAATCTACTGGCAAACAGTCATCCAAAAAAAAGCAGCGGCAAGGAGGCTCTAGAAAAAAAAGGGGAGCTTTTCCCATAAATCAGGGCAGTCCAATAAATCTGAATGACTCTCTACAAATTGTAACCCCCCCCCCAAACATACACACACACGTTCCACCCTGGCAAAAAACTTTGTCTTCCCCAGAAAACATTCTCTCTTTGAAAACAGATGTCAGACAAATTGGTTTTGAGAGTGATCTATCAGGAGTATAGATGGCAGTGGGAGTCCTTCTCAATATAACAGATCAGACTTTTTTCCCCACCTGTCATTCTGCATTTTCTGACTCAGGGAGTCATAGAACCTGGTCCTCTTTCTGTGATAGGCAAAGGTTTTTATTCAGGAATGTTTATGGTACCAAATAAAGAAACCTTATGGAGGTAAATCACAGACTTTTCCTTCTTTTGCAGCCAGTTTGTGAAAGTTTCAAAGTTCAAAATAATATCCCTTTCATTTTTTTAGTTATTCTAAATTTAAAGGATTCTTATCATATTCATATAGCTTAAGATTTCATATGTCTTTTAAGGTTTTCTGTGTCTGGATTTGTCAGTTCTGTGCATTACCCTTTGAGTTATCCACTGCTCCAAGGGTGTTCACAAATTATGAAGACTCTCAGATGGAGTAAAAAGTGCTTGACAGCCTTACTGGTGTCTCCTGGTACCTTGGCTAAAGAGCCTTCAAGGGATAACTTATACACCAAAAGCACGTCTTTATATACCAAATCACCATTTACATATTGATTCAAGAGGTTACCATATACACTCATTAGTAGGGACAGAAAACAGAGTCTTATGAATTCAGCAGAGGGGCAATGGTGGAGTAAAAAGAAGGAAGGAAGAGCGACTTCAAAATTAAGTAAGAAGAAAGGTGTTTAGATTTCCCCTTTCTTCCATACATTGATGAAAATGGTCAGAAAATTTTGGCCTATAGTTGTGCAAGGTGAATTAACAAAAGTTGTATTCCCAGAGAATGTATTTTTTTCACATAAAAGATGTTTGAATTTAAAACAGTTGTTAAATAGGAGGAGCAACAGGACAGGTGTTCGAGTAGGATGTCATCCCTGTTATAGATGCAAGGTGTGTCCGAAGGTAACAAATTTGCATGGCTGTAATATTAATGAGAGAATATATAAGGCAACACAGAATTTCACTTGTCAATCAAGTGGAGTACTGTATATTATAGGATGTGGCTGTTCAAGTAAATGGTATATTGGACAGACCAAAAGACAGGTCAAAAAACACATTTTGGAACATTTGGGGGGCATCAGACATGAAAGATTAGATAGTCCAGTTGCTCATCATTTTTGTTTGAGTCATGCAGGCTCTGATTCATTTTTATTTTTTAGTGTATTGTCCAAGCCTTCATATTCATCATGGGGAAGCATATCATGAAAAATTGCTACCTTTAGAAACCAGGTTCATCATCAACTTCAATACATTATTTCCTTCAGGTCTTAACCTGGAGGTAAATATTAATGTATAAAATAAATATTGATTTATAAAATTCATGTTTACTAAAAAGTTCATTTAAAATAAATTGTGTATTTGATGTTAGTATCTTAATACATTTTTTTTCCTTCAGGTTTTACATTGTGGACAACAATAATGTATGAAATTAATGTATAAAAGTAATGTAAAGCTTGATTTAAAAGTTTATTCACATAGGAAATGTATAAAGTATATTTGTATTCAGGCTGGGAGATGACATGAATGGGATTTTTTAGAAAAGAATGATGTCACTTTAAATGAAATGGGTGCAATTTATAATATTATTGTGATTTAATTAATCAATATGTAAATGGAGATTTGGTATACAAAGACGTGCTTTTGGTGTAGAAGTTATCCCTTGAAGGCTCTTTAGCTGAGGTACCAGTAGACACCAGTAAAGCTATCAAGCACTTTTTATTCCATCTGAGAGTCTTTGTGTTTTGTGTTTTATATTTTATTCACTTCATAGTTTGTTTTGGTGTTCAGAAATTGTCTAGCTGGCTTACTGCAGACTGCAAGTTTTTCACATTTTTCCTTATTTAGATGACTTGCATATTATTGCAGAGTCTTTTTCAAATTGTCAGGAACCCCCTCATTTTTGTAAGAGATCTCCTTTATAATACCCATATAGCTAAGGCTACAGCAGCAGTGATCAAGTGATGAACGTAGTACAGTTGTGTAACTGAACTTACCATAACAGTAGATGTTCAAATGATGACTGCTGCAGTAGACACTCCCTCTCTCCTTCCTCTTTATTTCTGTGTATTTTTTGTTGCCTGAATGTGAGCACTGATTTTTATTTGTGTAGCATTGCCCTCTTTCAGGGCTCTGGACTCCCTCTTTCATTTGACATGAAAGCTGTGAAGGGTTTGGCACTCACACTTTTTTAACTTTTTTTTTTATTATAGCTTTGCTAGAGCTGTAATGGTCTGGGTGCATAGAAGGTGCCCTTAAGCTTTGGAAATTGGCATTTGTTGCATCCTGTGCAGAAGCTGTTATATCCTATGCATGACATAGCCCATATAGCTAAGAGTACTGCAGCAGTGATCATTTGAACATATGTGGTTATGCTACATTTGCTTACACAACTGTACTAGTTTGTCAGAATAGTCTGATTGCTAAAGGGTTGATCTAGATAAGGGCTTAACAGCTTATGTACTGTTTTTGATGATTGCACTGCTTTCAACTCTCTTATATAGGAAGGGAGATGGAAGCAGTGGAATGAGGTGGCAATATTTATGAAAAGGACAGTGGTCTGACTGAGGAATAAGCAACAGTTTGTTATAGCAAAAAGAGGAGGGAGGTGCGCATCAGGCAAAGCCACTTTGAGGGTGAGACCATAGTTTTTGTGTTGACTTTGTCACACTTTGTATAGGATCTAAAGTAACATTAAAACAGGCAATGTCAAATCTGAGGCAGTAATTGATACAGTTTTAAAGGTTGGATAGCCTAACCAGACGTCAGGAATGCTTGTACACCTGCCATTTGAGGTTCAGAGTTAGTAAGTACATAATGAAGCTTGTCACACTTAAGAGCAGAGGAGGATCTGACTGCAGGAATGTTACAGATTTGTAGTAAGTAGATACAAAATTACCAGACTATGCTTACAGCATTGAACACATCTCAGACTAGGGAAGTAGCAGACGTATAAAATGATGTGATGCAGAGCACAGGTAAATATGTTTAGGAGTAAGAGGTGGCCTTTAATTTGTACTAGTTTCTGAGTATGTCATAGCTAAAGTGTTGTGAACAGTTCTGTTGTCCTTTTCTTGAGAAGTGTGATTCTCGTTGGGGTGCAGTGTAGAATTTTTAATGTTTTGTAAGTTGTTGGAAGGCTGACGTTAAGAACTAAAATAGTGAGTGAGATGTGTATGTGGCACGTTGTTCACATCTGACTGAAACAGCTAGGTGTTATCAAGAATGGAAAATGAGAGAACACCTCAGATTCAGACTTTTGGTGAAAGCTTACTAGAGGAAAAAGACTGAAAGTGATAGCGATCAGGTAGAAGCAGAAAATTATAACAGAAAATGGGTTATGAGACATTCTGGCAAAATGAGCAGTGTGTGAGACTGGCTAGAAGTACTGTTTCAAGATGCAGAGTTATTTCAGTTATTATGTCGATTCTACCACCAATACATTTTACCGAGACTCAGATTCCCGAAAAACACATATGCAAATGTGGCATACCCCCCCTGAGTGATCACACACCATAATGTGAAAACACAAGTGTTTTCCCCAACAAGCCCATGAAGTGACAAAACACTGCACAAGTTCAACTAACAATATACTATGAACTAAATGTACAAAATGATTTATGCAGAACAGCCTCTTCATATCTTTAGTAGAGTTGCAATTGCTGTCACATATTCGATGCAGTTGTACTCACTTTTGTTATCAAATAGAGTTTGTAATTGCTGTTGATGTCTAAGTAGTGCTTGTTTCTTAAGAGACTGAGAACAAGCAGCAGACATGCACAAACGAAGTTCATCAACCCAGTTTTGTTCCCTTATAATTGCAACCATCACAGTATATAAATCTGACACATGTTTACCCGTCAAACATTTAAATCTCCTATGCCAAGCCTTAACTGCATTCTGAGTTCTTGACAAAAATAACTCATTCAACACTGAAATTTTCTAGAAAGAGATGTGGAACAAATGTGGAAACCTAATGTAAGCTGTAGATCTTGTGCTGAACATTCTAGGTTTCCCTAAGACATACCACTTTGCAAAATACTTGATATGCTTTTTCCCTTCAACAGGAAAAAGTGTCCTGTAACTTATAAAAATAGGAATCATGTCTATTTCAGTTAAGAAAGCTAATGCTGCAAGCTTTTTCACCACTAACTGAAATGTCTTTGACATATTATATAATGCACCTAATCCAATACTTTGATCCTTTCTCCAGAGCTTACGTCCAAAATGAAAAAGCAGCCTTTACATATAACCTCATTTACATTCAATTTAATATATTTCACAGCCGCTACTTCAAAATCGGACAAAATATAGCTAACTTGATATTTCAATCAGTTAGCATTCAAGAGTTCAAACAAGCAGTTCCATACATTGTTTGATTTTAACGATTTTTTACTTATCAGACAGCAAACAAGAGGAACACTTTTACTGTAAGCTCCATGTCAAAGGAAAAAACTTCAAAGACCAATACACGTAAGGTTCAGTTAAGGCACTTTAATTTACTTGCAGCAAGGAGACAAAAACATGCAAATACAAGGATTTGTCTAACTACTAACAGGAAGTATGTTCATTCTTATACTGTTTTACAAGACATGGCCTTCTAAGCTGACGTAATCAAACACAACTTTAAGCATTGTACTACAGCAGGTGTTACTTCAGATTTTCTGCTGACATGACTAGATTTGTGAGAAACTTTTCAGAAAAACAACCTGGCCTTGATGACCAGTACTTCGCTTACAAGCCTCTATTGTACAGTGTTACATTTCTAGGTACTCTTCTAATACAGATACAAGCAAATGCTGATTGCAGTTCATATTTTCAAGCAAGCTTTGTCCTAATTATCTGTTACTTCTACAGCTGTGTATTTTCTCATGGCACAGCGGAACTTCTTGTCTGAGTTTCATATAAGCAGTATTGTTCTATTCATTATTTTCCTAACGCAAGCAGCATCTGCTTCTCAGTAAATTTCCAAAGTACAAGCAAGATTTAGCTGACAATACAAGGTCAGAAAGCAACTGCAATTTGTACAGATTTATGCAGTATGAAATGGAATAAATGTGTTAACTCTTTTAGGCTCTGAATGCACTAAGCATATTACTAATACACACATTAATACATATTTTTCTAACACTCCATATTTCACTAAAGAATGTATGGTATACAGTTGTCTGCAAACAGTTCCTTTCATGAAATACATACCATCCATGAGCCATATGTCCAACATACACAAATCAGACAAATTTTGCACAGTAGTTAACAATGCCACTATATTATCAGTTAACGAATTGGACATGTTCTTTTGTACAAATCGCCCTCCTTTTAAAGGAAACTTGCAGCATCAATATTTAACAAACTCAACCTAGTACCTATCGGTTTCCCGCTATCCTTCACCCGAGCTCTTCTAACTTGCTGTAGTAAAGCTCTTCTGCTTGGAAGTGTAGCTGCAAATTCTAGTCACGAAGATGCAATTGCATCATCAACAATAATACAGGCAGAATCACGAGAAAGCGTAGCTCTCTGTTTCAAGTTAAAACAACATACTTTTCTATTTCACTAGGGTCACCTAAGTGATTATGAGCAACAGATTTTAACAACTCTTCACCCGTAGTGACTGTTATAGGTCTCCCTCTACATTTCTTAGAAGACTTGTATTTACAGCAGCAGTACTTGCGTGTCTTAGTGCACTTTTCTAATATATAAACCCTTCGATTAGTAAGATTTCTCCTCCTGTTTGAGATTTGGCACTATGATAGACATCTTCATTTATTCCAGGCTGATAGCATACCACATTCGCCATGTTCAGAAGAGGTACATTGTATGGCTAGCTTAAACTGTGAAAGTAATTTAAAGGCATAGTCCGCACTGCATAGACTGTTGCTGTTTTTGGAGAAATAAGTTCCGAAAATTTGTAGTTTTGTCTAACTGCATTTTCGTGAAAGTGGAGTCGGAGGAGTACCGTTCGGTCGAATGTAATTTTGATAGGAAGTAGTAGAACCATGTGTGTGTGTGTGTGTGTGTGTGTGTGTGTATTTAAAAAAAGTATACTGAGTGCTTTTTTTTTCCTTTTGCTAGTTGCTGTTTTACTGACATTACAATAATTCTTCTATTTCTGTTTGCTATTAGATAAGACGTCTTCGAGAGGAAGGTTCTCGTCAGTTGGAAGAACAGCAGAAGCTGATTCAAGAGCAAATTCGGCTGGAGAGGGACCAGAGAGTGCAAGGTATACATACAGAATAATTTGCAATGCTACTTTGGAATAAGACATATTTGCCAGGCATGTGTGTGACTAATGTATAGTATTTCCCAGCTGTCAGTAATATAGATTTGTAAATGCTTAGGAGCATTTACTAGATATTTCTTTTACCATTAATCAAGTGATACATTAATAGAATTGATTGTGACATTTTTCCCTTCTAGTATGCACCAGAAACATCATCTTTGTGTAAAAAGCAGCAGTGAAAAACATTTTAAAGATTCTTCGCTACTTGTACGTAACCAGTATTTTTCCTCAATTAATTTGGTTTTACTCATATAAAATATTTATTTTATTTAATCACTAACCCCTTAACTTGGTGTGGTAGGGAACTACTGTAGTTTTTATTAAAGCTATTTTCTGACTTCTTTTCTGCTTTGTGTTTAGTCCTGCACTTTGTATATGTCGATTAATGAATATCTGTTGTTAAGAGTTTTAGTTGTAGTGAGTAATCACAATTGAATACTTGACTTTATCACAGGGGGAAAGGTGTTTTACATGCTGATCCTTCAGCATGTTTAGTTAACCTGTAAAGTGATTGCCTCACTCCTGTCTACTGCATTTTTTGTTTCCAGCCTATCCCACAAGGGATCACGTTCACACCTGTCATTTGGTGATGACTGAGAAGACAGCAGAAGAGGTGCCCCCCCATTAAACAGAGTTTGAAACAGGGCACATTAGACAGCTCAAAGAGAACTTTAGGATTTGTTCTCTCCATATGAAGTGTCCTGGGATTCAACTTATGCCCCTCCCTGATTTAATCACATGACTGATGGGCCACCTTACCCAGCATGTGACATGGAGTCTTCTGGCAAGTACCTTTCTCTTCCCTAAGTATTAGCAGCTTGTCAGTGACACTAAGGAAGATGCCCATTAGCCCTCCATGGCTTGCAGGGCCTTTATCCATGCCTCTGCTGTATTGAGTAGCATGTTTTATATGATAGTGGATGGTGACTGATCGGGTGAAGGACTGCATGATGAAGCAATACTTTTTAATGCCAGTTTATGATCTTATACAGGCCCTTTCTTAGTATTACTACTTTTGGCCACTGCCTCTCTTGAAACGGGGTATCTGTATATCCTCCATATCTTTTTTATAAGTCATACTTGCTGACATAATGGTGCTGGTGAACTTCAGGACTGGTGCTAGAAAAATCTGTCTGCCTTTTTAAATTTTGGTAGGTGGAGAAATTAGAGGAAGTTGAGTTCACCATCTGAGACAAATTGACATAATGGTTTGCCCCGCTGCTTGTGTGTCTACTTATGACACTTCATATGGAGCGAGAACAAGCCTGAACAAGTGTTTTAGAGAGAAGGTCAAACAGCCTTTGGTCATTCCTCCATTGGAGACTGTTCAGAAGGATGTCATCTTTTGCACACTGGCAGCAGCCAACCATTGAACCTTCAGCAGAAATGTCAGTTGTTGTGTACAGAACCTCATCTGAGTGTCATACGGTGCCCACAGGCATCACAGAGCATACTGCTATGCTCTTGTGGCTCACCATAGATCATATAGACCACAACACACTTTACTGACTAAGGAATTAAGTAGCTATTGGCAAATTTGTCTAGATGGAATTCACTTTGCAATTTTTATGCTTCCTAATATTAAATTGTATTTTCACGTCTTCCATTACCACTCTTTTTTTTTAGTGGAGCAGGCACTGGAAAAGCTGGTGTAGTTCCTTGGTTAGGAAAAACTGATATAGCTCTCTGGTTCTTGGTCAGTTGTCTAGAAAAGATCTTGAGTACAACTTTCTTAGTATGTAGCTACATCTGCCTTTGTACCTTTTATTGTGCTGATGTAGTGATGTCTCACTTGTATGGTTCATATTAAGTGGGGATATTTTTATGAACAGTTTAAACCCTGTTTTTTAAACAACTTTAGTAACCTTCATTTTATTTATTAATAGTTTAATTATTTATAATGCCTATCTACAAGAACTAGAATCACTCAGTATTAAACCCAGTACTGTTTTCTAAGGTGATCTAAACTATCTGCCTATATACTGGGATACCTACACCACCACTAGTGCACAAGCACAGAGATTCCTGGACTTTATCGATACAAATGCCTTGGAATAATTAGTGAGATTACCCACTAGGAGGAGTAATATCTTGGATCTTATCCTTGCTAGTATGGGAGCATATTGCATCATCCCTTGCTATCACTTGTTAGGTCTGACTTCTTCAAAGTAAAACTGAAACCAGACATCCTTTCCATTCAGTATACCTTCAGAAATTTCTTTAAGACAAACTACCTACTCCTAAGTGATACATTCCCAAAATTCAAATCCCCATCCAACCCAGTTAACTCCACTGAATATGCAAAAGGATACACGCACTACACTGTACTATCATGTAAACAGCTTCTTGGATACAGCTGTATCCCATAGGAACAAATGAAGGGCAAACCCCAGAAACAAACTTACATGGTAGACCATAATATCAACAGCTGTATAATAAAAGGAAAAGTAAGAAGAGTAATTCCCAGAATATTAGAGACCTTGTCACTGAAATAAACAAACAACTCAGGAGCTTAAAATCCACCAAAGGCAAGTTTGACAGTAAAATAGCTACCCAAACCAAAGATAAATCACAAGGCATTTTTTAGTTGTTTGTAATCTCAAAAGTGCAATGCAGAAATATACCGAGCTGATTGTGAACAATGTTCCACTGTAACAGCTACAAACAAATGCAATCTGAGGGACATGCTGCTCAGTGCTAGAAGTCTAAATCTCAAGATGCACTCACTCGAAGCTCTCCTTAAAATGGAGAATGTCGACATCTGTGCTGTAATGGAGACCTGGTTTAAAGAGGCAGAAAGCACCTCCGCGCTCCCAGGCTACAACTCATACCATACCTTTCGGCCCCAGAATGTGTCCAGAAGCAGCAAAGGTGGTGGTGTCTCCATATTCTTAAAGGATACGCACACCTCTAGACTGGTAGCCCAGCATAATGCATCCGAGATATTTCAGGTACAACTAACACTGGGTAAGACTGTGATACAAGTCATAACCTGCTACAGAACCCTAAACGTGTCCCTAGACTCACACGCCAACTTCATAAGCACCCTGGTATCTGTCAGAGTCCAACCCAATACTCATACTGGGTGACTTCAACTACCCTTCCATCAACTGGGAAAACTATTCAGCTACCAATGTACAGGCCCAGCGCTTTCTGGAATTTGTCAATTCCAATGCCCTGGACCAGATCATTCTGACCCCCACTAGAGGAAGCAACATCCTCGACCTGGTTATCACCAGTGTGGGAGATTGTTGCTCCACACCTATAGTCAGTTCCTCCCTGGTTAAATCTGACCACAAACTGATCACCATGGAAATCTCCATGTCACCTACACCCCCCGCTAAGGTGACCACCCTGAAAAACTTCTCTAAAGCCGACTTTGGGCTCCTAAAAGCATAGGTGGTTAACCTCTCGGTACCCATGCCAATGGAAAATAGCTGCATGCCTGCCGAATCATACAACAGTGCACTGTACGAGCATATACACAAATGTCTTGCCATACCAAATAGAAATAAGATGATATCCTCCAAAAAAAGGAAGCCAATCTGGTGGTCCCCAGCCATCATTAAACTCTACAACAGTAGGAAGAAACTGTTGCAGAAAAAAATGAAGTCACAATACTGGAAAACCTCCATTATCAGTCTCAACAAAAAGCTGAGATCCCTTATCAAATCCTCTAAAGCCAGCTGTGAAGGCAGAATTGCAGCTGACACCAAAAACAACCACAAAGTCTTCTATAGCTGTATCAAAAACCTCAAAGGCAATACCCAGATTTGCTCTGAGTTATTGCACAATGGCACCTCCTATACTGAGCCAACAGATATAGCCAACATACTTGTTGACAGATTCAGTGCCAACTTTACCCCTCTCTCCCTCCCGAAAGGGCCCTATCACAATACCAAAAGAAAGCCTGATGCCCACAATTTCTGCAGCACAGATAAAAGCTGCATTGTCCAAAGCCAAGATCACAGCGTCCATGGGACCTGATAATATCCCTGGCTGTGTCCTACATGAGATACAAAATGAACTGGCACCACATGTGTGTGCCCTGTTCAGTCACAGGCTTACCTCAAGCTATGTCCTTAATGAATGGCACACTGCTACAGTCATCCCACTCCATAAAGGGGGAGCAACTACAGACACTGGGAACTATCACCCCATTAGCCTGTCAAGCCTGGTATGCAAAGCTATGGAGTGCATCATCATGGACCTGCTTTTACAAAGATATAGGCAATCTCCAAACTCTTGACCCCACATAGTTTGGCTTTATCAAGGTGATATCCTGCCTGCTGAACCTAATTGACTTCTAGGCAGTCACCAAGGCTGTGGATGAGGGTAAGGCAGTGCATACAGCCTACCTTGACCTGGCCAAGGCCTTTGATACCATTCCCCACTCAGGTATCATTGATAAACTCACCAAACTAGGCATCAATCCTTACATCACTAGGTGGGTTGCAAATTGGCTCACAGACAGGACCCACAGAGTGAAAGTTGTGGATTCCAAGTCAGACCGTCGATCAGTCACGAGTGGAGTCCCACAGGGCTCGATCCTGGGCCCTCTCCTGCTTGGCATCTACTTCTCAGAAGTCCAGACCAACATAGAAGGACTCTGGCTGACCATGTTCGCTGAAGACTACAAGCTAGAAGTCATTATCAACTCCCCAAGTGATGCAGACATCCTACAAAAGGGCCTCTCTGAGACCAATGACTGGTGTCGGAAACATGGCCTGAAACTTGACCTCAAAAAATGCATTATTATCCCCTTTGGAAAAAACTCAGTTCCCATGAATTACCACGTTGATGGGAGCCTACTGAACACTGAAGGGGCCATAAGAGATCTGGGCACCCAGGTCAACAGCCACCTCACCTTCGACCACCACATTGCCACTGTGGTCAGAAAGTCCTTCTATGTGGCACATCTTGTAACCAAAGTTGCACATCCAGGAAGAAAGAGGTCATCATCCCTCTCTACTCATCCCTCATTAGACCAATCATTGAGTATAATGCCCTGTTTGGCATGTACCTGACCAGACACCTACAACAGCTGGAGAGGCCACAGAAGTACCTCACAAAAAGAATCCTAGGCCTTAAACACATGTCCTACATGGACAGACTTAAGAAACTTCAGCTGTTCTCAGTCTCTTATCGTCTACTTAGAGGTGATCTCTGCTTGACTTACAAAGCCATGTCTGACCCAGCCCTACTTGAAATGCTACACCTAAAGAAATCCCAATCCCCCCGCGCCACATGCTCCAGAGATCACAACCTCATTACCACAAATAACAGAACATGCTGGAGGGACAGGTTAATTTCCCAAAGACTGCCCATACTCTGGAATAAGCTTCCCATTCATGTCAAGCAGAGCACCTCACTGGCCGTCTTCAAGAGAAATCTTGACGAGTGGATGGGTAACAGAAATTTCACTCCAGGGATCATTCCAGTTGCACTACTGGATATGGGCACTATGAACTAACATCGGGTGGCACAGTGCCTAGGCAATTTTTTTTGGGCTAGGTTTGTAAAGGCTCCAGGGCCATTAGCCTAGTACACACCTATGAACCTACACTGAAACTGATGATATAGCTAACCTCTTGTCCAGTACATTTAGGTGTAACTTTACCCCTCTCTTCCTCCCCATCCTAAAACTGGCTCACCTCCATTTACCACACAAGATCAAGTCCTAAAAGTGCCATCAAAAAGCTGAAAATACTGTATTGATGGGTCCTTACACTATCCCTGGATGCATTTTCAATAGTATGAAGCAGAGTTAAGTCATACCCCTAACAACACTGTTCAATCTCAGCCTCCATACAGGTTTTGTACTAAGCATTCCCCTGCATATGGGAGGACCATCTATAGACACAGGCAATTACAGATCCATAAATCTGACCAGCCTCGTATACAAAGCCTTGGAAAGACTTATGGAATTAATCCATCAGGATATAAAGAATCTCCAAATAATAGGCCTACCTCAGTATGGATTTTTCAAGGGCAGATCATATGTGTTCAACCTGGTGGATTTTTTTGAAAAAGTCACCAAAGCAATGGATGAAGTCAAAGCAGTACACACCACATACCTCAACCTGGCTTAAGCTTTTGCCACAATTCCCCACTCAGGCATAGTAAAAAAGATAAATAAATTGGGAATAAAACACTATATCACCCACTGGATTGCCACCTGGCTCACAGATAAGATGAAGGTAATCAAAACAGATGCAGTAACCTCCACAAAGAGACCAGTCAGCAGTGGAGTCCCCCAGAGTTCTGTGCTGGGATCTGTCCTGTTTGGCATCTACTTTTCTAAAGTAAAAGCCAATACCAAAGGGCTCCGGCTGACTAAGTTTGCAGATGAATGCAAACTAAGAACAGTCCTTGAATTCCCAAATGGTGTAACAGTCCTGCTGGAAGGCTTGTCTCGAAAGAATAACTGGTATCAGTCATGGTTCTGAACCTGAATCCCAAAAAATGCATTATTTTATCTTTTGGGAAGTCGTCTACGCAGGGTTACTACCATATTGATAATACACCCATAAGGGTTGACCCAGTTGTCCTGACTTTGGGAACTTGTGTAGACAATGACCTAACTTTTGAACAACATGTGCCCATTGTAAGAAAGTCCTTCTGTATTACACAACTGATAAACAAAGGGATTATGTCTAGATCTAGGGATGTCATTGTCTCCCTTTACTCAGCCCTCATTAGGCCAATCGTTGAATGTAATGCCCCCTTTGGCATCCATCTGTCCAGACACATGCAACAACTGGAATGCCCATAGAGGTACCTTACTAAAAGGCCTAAACAACATGTCCTACATGGACTGACTCAAAACCCTGTCACTATACTCTGTATCCTACAGAGTACTAAGAGATGACCTGTATCTGGCATACAAAGCATCCTCTGAACCATTACTGAAGGATTTATGCACATCAGAAAGTGAAACGGCATCAGAAATACATTGTTTAGGAATCTAAATCTCTTCTGCAACATCAACAGAGTGGTTTAGAGAGACGGGTATATTTTGCAGAGGATACCAAGGCTGTGGAACAGACTGGCCAGCCACATAAAACAGAGTTCATCCCTGTCCATTTTCAAGCATAACTTTAGGTCTGTGGATGGTAAACAGAAAATTGACCCCAAGACTGCCCTCTGCACTACTAATGGACAGAGGCAGCTCCTAAACACTTCCCATGCATGGATCCCCTCAAATTATTTATGGTATGACCCCAGTTATTCTCATTAGAGATAGCATATAACTTTCAACCATGGGATAGGTAAGGCTGATGAGAGACTTAGGGACACAGGTGGACAGTGGTCTCACCTTCGATAACCACATCGCCACAACAGTCAGGAAATCGTTCTGTGTGGCACACCTCATCACTAAGGGCTTTTCATCTAGAAAAAATGAGGTCATTGTCCCACTGTACTCATCCCTCATTAGCCCCATTATAGAGTACAATGCCCCATTTGGTATGTACCTCACAAGACATCTGCAACAGCTGGAAAGGCCACAGAAATACCTCAGTAAAAGAATCACAGGCCTAAAGCAAATGCCGTATGCTGACCATCTAAAAAAAACTCCAGCTATACTCTGTGGCATATCGTCTTCTCAGAGGCGATCTCTGCTTAACATACAAGGCCATGTCAAACCCTGAGCTGTTGGACATGCTCCACTTAAAGAAATCCCAATCCCTCAGAACCACACGCTCCAGGGATCTAAACCTTGTCATCACAATGAATAAAACATGCTGGAGGGATAGGTTCCTGACCCAGAGACTCACCATATTCTGGAATAGACTGCCCATACATGTCAAACAGAGCGCCTCGTTGGCCCTCTTCAAAAGGAACCTTGACGATTGGATGGGAAATAGGAAATTCACCCCAGGGATCACATCAGTCACCCTGCTAGACAGGGGTCCAGGGAAGTAAATATTGTGGGAACAAATATCCAGGGAATTGTTATGGCTAGGGCCAATAGCCTAGTACCAACCTATAACCAAATGGGATAGGTTATTTCAAGCACAAAAAGGGAAATTGGTTAGGCTTAAAATGGCCCACAAGAGCAGCTAGTCTAGTACTTACATGTGAACCTTTTAAATTATCACTTAAAACCAATGCAAACATGTATTACCAGAAAAGAAAACCAACCATAGTAACATTTATTTTCCATTTATATAGAGTTATACGTAACATATGCTTTCTTTTTTTGTAACTGTCATCAGTCCAACATTACATAAAATTAAGAATTCCTGCCCTCCCTTAAACCTCACTCTTCTTTCTTCTGAACATTTATTTATTCTGCATATATTTTTCCCACAATTTTTGTTTATTTCTATGCCATTTGCTCCATTGTCTAAAGATCCCTCTTCCAGTTCTTTTATCTCTTTTATAATATTCAACACTTCAAATGCAGTTGATTTAGACTTCAGTTTCCATTTTCTATTAACTTTTTTTAGTGGTAGGCAAGAGAATTTATGTATTTATTGACATTTATTGACCGGGAAAGTCCATCTGGGTCTGAAACCCATTTTCAGAGGAGGCCCGGGGAGAAAGGTACATACATTTTGACATTTTACAGTTGTGTTTACACAAATTCTTTTACAGAAATATAACATTTAACTTTAATGCAATGTTACTTACAGTTATAGTTACAGACATATTAAAGCTTAATAAGTAAGTAAAGTAGCAGTTTACAATCGAGTTTGTTTAGGATCCAGCATATAATTATATTTGTAAGAATATAATTAAGGTGTTGTAGGTTAAGTTGTTAGTTTTGTGGGATTTCAGAGAGTGAAGTTTAAGTGTTGGATGCACTGAAACTGAATAAGGCTTACTGTGTCTAAGCAATTCAGATCCTGTGCTTCTGCTCAAGAGTCATGTCCTTAGTTTCAGCCATTTGCTCACCAAATATTTTTGACAGAGTACTCTGTAGGGAATTTTTAAAATATGCTAACTCATTACACTCCCAAAATGTATGTTCACAGTTACCTCTTTCTTCCCCATCACACCACATTATTTGCTTATCTAACTGAGAAAAAATACTTCCAAGTCTGCTTGGGGTGTAAAAATGCCTATGCAAACATTCCCAAGCATAGATTCTCAATCTTCCAGACTTTGTTGCATACTTGGGAGCCATACATATGTCCTACCATTGTTTTCTTGTAAAATTACTTTTCCAATCTGTCTTCCAATTTTTTTCTGACCGACTCTGATTGATTCTTATAGTTATCATGCAGTATTTCATATGCCCTACTAATTATCCCTTTTAAAAAAAGCAGCTTCTGATGTCCTTCTATTCATATGCTGCAGTAATCCTCACATAAGGGAGTCTGCCTCTGGCAGACAAGTACGTCCGGCCACTGTCCAAAAGTCTTCATGCTACTGCAAGGTACATGCTACGCTGCGCAACATTACATGTACGTCACGTCAGCCATAAAGAGACGTTGAATATAAAGCAGACGTCCACACGCACCTACCTCAGAACTTTTCTGCTGCCTGTCCGATTGCCTGCTCCAGACATTTGCTCACCAGAACTGCTGTGTTCTAGTTTCAGATAAGTCCTTGTTGGGGGGTTTTCTTTTTAAAATTGTTTGCTGCTACTTGTTGTTAGATTCATGTCAGCTAGGAAAGGCAATTTCCACATAAGGATGCCCACAACCTTTGCCTCTTTTGTTTAGGCCCAGACTACGACCACACCAAGTGTCTTATTTGTAAATCCTTTGTCCCTAAGACCCTCAGGAGTTGGCTAGCCTCTCTTAAATTATATCAAGAAAACCAGCAACTTAAGCAGTTAGTGTGTGAAATGGATGTGATGTCAGGCCATTCTGATGAGCCTGTAGTGAAGAAAGCAAAAAAAAAATCACATCCTGAACCTTCAGCTGTGCCCTCTCTTCCGGTTGTTGCTCCTGAGGCTGGTTTAGGCCCAGAGAGTGTCCCAGAGGTAGTGGATGTACCTTGGGCAGGTACCACAATGAAGGCCCTGAAGGAGTCTGCTGGCACATCCGTGAGGAAAGGGTAGGTGTCGAACCAGGGCGACATGGGGGAACCAAGGCTCGTTATATCTGTGGGCACTCATTGTGTCACACAGATCATGTTGCATGAGGATGTGTTTTCAGATATCGTCAAATGTAGGCCAACGTCCTATCTGTCCACATTCCATCGCATGGAAGCCCCTAAAAAGAAAAAGACAAAGACTAAGCATGTGTCTCCTGCTACCCCTCAGCACGCCCGTGATTGGAAAGCCTTTTCTCAGTCTCTTTGATGCATTTATGGACCTTTACCAACCCCCTCCTTCTTCTGTTCCTCTGCAGCCCTTTTCTCCTTCCATATCCTTTAAAAGGACAACTGGGGACACTTCCTCAGAGAAGGAGGATTCTTCTGGAGAGGAGTCATTAGCCTACTCCACTCAGTTGGTCTCTCCCTTAGGGTATACCTCCCCAGAGGAGGAATCTAATAGTTCAGTTTCCCCTGGGGAGGACATATCTTTTGGAGAGACTATTCTTATGAAATAATTTTTTTAAGTGCGACTGCTCCCATGTTTTGGAGATTCAGAAGAGGTATTATGACCTTGTGCAGATGGACTCCCCTTCTTCTGCTATCCCTCCAGTCCTGCCTGCCTTTCTGGATGTTTTCTCGGCTGCCTCCAAATGTCCAAACTCTCAGCCTCCTGCCCCCAAGCATCATGACAGGTTCTATAAAGTTCCTGAGGACTCCATGTTCCTATTCAAGGCTTCTGCTGCTGATCCAGCTACAATTTCTGTCTCCATAGACAAGGCTTTTAAAACTACTACCATCAACTTCCTTGTTACCCTCTGATAAGGAAAGTAAGTTCATGGAATGGTTGGGAAAGAAGGTCTACACTTCTCCCACCCTGGCCTTCCGTGCAATAAACTATCAGACTCGCATGGCAAAGTACTCCCTGGCCCTTCTGGCGGATGCAGGGAAAATGTTGGCAGACATTCCAGATTCCCCAGCTAAATCAAATTTAGCAGCTTTTCTTAATTCTACTGCACAAGTGACTAGGCATTCCATCAGGTGCAGCTATGATGCTGATGCCTCTGCTGGGGCAGCTGCTTTTGGGTCTGTTTTGAGAAGATATTCTTGGCTTAAGCTGCAGCCTCTGCCCAAAGATTTCGAAGCCAAATTGCTGGATGCACCACTGGATAACAAAGCCTTGTTTGGGAGTTCAGCTGCGGAGCTCTTCAAGTTTCTCTTCAGGAGAAAGGAAAAGAACTACAAGATCGTAAACGTATTAATGTTTCTGCTGTGACACGATTCCAAATAAATTATCCTGTAAAGACTGGTTTGATTAGGAAACCTTGTCAGTCATCTTCTTCATCTAAGAGCAAGAAGGGACCTAGAAAGCCAGCCTCTTCTAAGTCTGCTTTCTCTACCCCTGCCTCTAAACAGTCTTTTCAGTCCCAACCCAAGTCTGATAGTCTGTCACTGTCAGCCCCCAGGGCCATTCACTCCCTTGTCTCATTGTCTCAGTCTGTCCCTTGCTGCTTGAAAGCTGATTACTCAGGACTCTTTGGCGCTGTCCATTATGACAACAAGATATTTTATGGTTTGGGAAAGATTGCTGTCATTCGGAGGGATTCCACCCTTCAAAGACGAGTTGAGTTTCTTTCCTTGGGTCATCTTGGATCTGATCTCTCGGGGAACTATCGAAGAGGTTCCCACTTCCTAGCAAGGAAAAGGGTTTTACTCCAGGATGTTCCTGGTCCCCAGGAAGGATGGGCCCCTTGAGACCCATTCTGGACCTTTTCCATTTAAATACCTTCCTCAAAGCCCTTTCTTTCCGTATGTTGAGTCTACCTTCCCTTCTACCCCTAATTCTTAGACAGGAGTTCATGGTGTCTCTGGATATAAAAGATGCCCATCTTCACATTTCCACCCACCCAAGGGTCAGGATGTGTTTACATTTTTCTGTGGCTTCCTGGCATTTTCAGTTTTGTGCTTTGTCCTTTGGTCTCTCTAAAGCACCAAGGGTTTTCATGAAGTGTTTGGCCCCTGTTCTAGCTTTCTGCAGAACACAAGGAATTCAAATCTTCCCTTACCTAGACAACCTTCTGATCCAGGCTCAGCCCCCAAAGCTTCTTCAAGAAAGTCTTTCCTTCACTAGTGCCCTTCTGTAGGGTTTAGGTTTCACTATACATTTCCAGAAGTCTTCCCTCATCCCTTCACAAGATCACATTTTTCTGGGATGCAGGATGCAGACAGACAAAATTCTAGCCTCTCTTCTGAGAGAGAAGGTTTTGCTCCTGACTTCCTACTTTTGGAGCATTCTCCCTCTCCAGTCCTTGACAGCCAGGGACTTTCTTCATCTCTCAGGGTACGTGTCAGCCACTTTCCCCATGATACCCTTCTCAAGACTACACATGAGGAATTTGCATTGATACCAAAGAACAGTGTGGATGCATCACTTACATCCCATAGAGTTTCTGATATCACTCCTGCCCTGCTTAAAAAGGGAACTAGAATTGTGGATCCTCTAGGTAAACACAAACCCTGGCCTACCACTGCAGCCACTCCACCCTTCCCATGAGTTATTTACAGATGCAGAAGATACGGATTGGGATGCAACTCTCCGAAGCCTGGAGAGTCAGAGATGTTTGGTCTGCCAATCAGGCCCAAGAACATATCAATGTGAAGGAGATGAGGGCACTGATTTTTGGCACTACAAATTTTCAGGAGCAACCTTGCTCCAGGAGTACTGAGGTGGTTCACAGACAATACCACAGCTCTTTGGTACATCAAGCAGGGGGGGACGATGTCTTACATTCTGTGCAGACTAGCTCTACTTGCCTGGGAATTAGCCCTACAGAGCCAAATTTCCATACAGGTGGTTTATCTCTCCTCAGCTCAGAATATGGTGGCAGACTCTTTAAGCAGGTGTATGATCCAATACCATGATTGGATGTTGCACAGGGATGCATTTCTGGACCTAAACCATCATTGGGGTACACCTCAGATAGATAAGTTTGCTTCCCCCATGAACAGGCAACTTCCAGCATTTTGTGCCAGGGTCCCACATCCCCTGGTGTGGAAGATGGATGCTCTGTCTTTCTCCTGGAAGGGGATGTTTCTGTATGCATTCCCTCACTTGTCTCTTTTACAAAAGGTCCTACTGAAGATTCAGCAGGATCAACCAAAAGTCTTGCTGGTGACTCCCTTTTGGCCAAGGCAGCACTAGTTTCCCTTTCTCCTGCACCTAGCCAGGGGCAATCAACACAAGTTACCCCACAGGATGGATTTACTCACACAGGACAAGGGAACCCTGGTTATACCCACAACTGTCAACTCTGAATCTGACGTTGTGAGTGATAGGGTTTTAATCCCTTACAGAAACCTTTTTTCTGAGGATGTGCTAAAAGTTCTGCAAGAGGCCAGAAAACCCGCAACTAGGAAATCCTACATTTCCAAATGGAAAACGTTTTCCATCTGGTGTCATAAAAAGGACCTGCCACCGCTGTCAAGACAAAACCACCGAGACATCAACTGTTTATGTGAATTGATGAAGGCTGGGTTGTCCTGCTCTTCGGTGAAGGCTCATCTTTCAGCCATCTCTGTTTGTCTGCGTATGACTCCACATTTGACCTCTAGGTTAGAGGTAAAGCTATTCCTTAAAGGTGTCCTTTATTTAAGACCACCAAGGAAACCAATGCCTCCTCCTTGGGCTTTCAGTTTTGTGCTGGAGAAGCTTACACTGGCACATTTTGAACCAGCAAGCTCCTCTTCCCTGCATCATTGTACCTGGAAAACTGTTTTGTTAGTGGCAATTACCCCTGCTAGAAGGGTTTCAGAGTTACAGGCCCTGATGTCCAATTCCCCCCTTCACTGTCTTCCAGAGAAATAGGGTTTCCCTGCGTATAAACACTACTTTTATGCCTAAAGTGATAAATGAGTTATCCTTAAATCAGTCCATTAACCTTCCTACCTTTTTTCCCTCACGTCAATGTCCCAGTGAAAGAATCTTGCAGACCTTAAATGTGCACAGGCAGCTCAGATACTACCTTGACAAAACCAAGCATATTCACAAATCTGACTGCTTGTTTGTTTCTTACCACCCAAAAAGACCTCTGCATAAGTCATTTTCTAAGCAAACTATTTCCAATTGGATTTGTAAAGCCATTTCCTTGTTATTTGTTGAATGGTAAGACACTTAACTTCCCCAATGAAGGCTCATTCCACCAGAACAGTGTCTTCCTCGGGGGTGTTTTTCTTTTGAGGTTTGGACATTGGACATTGGCTCCATACTAGAGGCAGCTACCTGGTCCTTCGTCCATGCTTTTACAAAACACTACAAGCTTGACACGATCTCTATGTTCAGAGTTGGGTTTGCAAGAGCAATCCCTCATGGATTTATTGAAAAAGCATCTGCTATTCCTCCTCCCACCTGTCCCAAGCTTGAGCTTTGGCATTCTCCCTTATGTGATGAATACTGCAGCATATGAATAGAAGGACATAGAATAGTTGTGTAAAATCTTACTGTAACCATAGATGTTTTTCTCTTCTATATGCTGCAGTATTGCTTTCCCCACCCTGCCTTCCCCTGACGCTTGCCTAGTTTCCTGTTGATATGCTTCTCAGCTAGAATCTCAGACTGGTGCTGGGTGGCCTACAGTTCTGAGGTAGGTGTGTGCTGACAGCCTCTTTATGGCTAATGTACGTGTAATGTTGTGCGGCGTAGCATGTACCTCGTAGTAGCATGAAGGCTTTTGGATATTGGCCGGACGTACAAGTCAGCCAGAGGTGGACTCCCTTATGTGATGAATACTGCAGCATATAGAAGAGAAGGACATCTATGGTTATGGCAAGATTTTACACAACTATTCTTTCTACATTCAACTAAAACTTTTTCTAGAACAGGTCTTTCACGTAAGATTCCATTAACATAAAAAGCTATTGTTTCAATCAAAAGTACATGACAGCTTTTATGAATGTGTTTCTCCAACTTTTGTTTTACATGTGCACTGTAATGCTTGGTAGGCTAACATTTTATATAGCTGTTTCTTCTCAGCTCATCTCCATTTGAACCTGTGTTAATGAACACCTTCAATAAAAAAATCTAAATACATTTTCAGCTGTCTGGTATAATGGTTAAAGTGGTTACCTCACAGACATAAGTTACAAGTTTGATTCTCAACTTTAAGGGAAATTGGCTAGACTTTAAAATGGCCTAAAAAGAGCAGATTGCTTAGCACTTAACTGTGAACCAATATGCATGAACCTAAAACCTCATCCTCTGTTAACTTAGAACAAACACACAAAACTGTGTACATCTTCCAAAATCAAGTTTTAACTTCCAGATAGGGACACTTGCTCCAGATCAGCAGCGTCATTCCACAGGCATTTTGTGACCTAAAATTAATGTTACCTGCGCTAAAGGGCATATTACAGTCTAAGCTCCCTTATACTGACTAATGTCTGGGGTTTTTTCTCTGTTACCCTCACAGATGTGAAGAATAACTTGCATGCTTTCAGAAATCATTAACTTACAGTCCTAAAAAAGGCACTGGGTATATTTAAATAAAACTAAATTATACATTGTTGTATTAAATGCATTAATTTTTAGCTCATTGTATATTCATGAGTACAGTTTTCTAACAGTTTTTCAAAGAAAGTATATGATACGTTTTATTACTGTAATAATTAACATGGTTAGCTACTAAATCATAAAAGAGTTAAATTCTTACTAAAAGTAATGTGTGTGGTCACTGAAGGTAAAATATATGTATTGTTTTTCAGAGTAAATCTGTGCTCTTTTAATGTAACTGATGTATTTGTATGAGAATGAACTGGTGTCAGTAACAAAATATATAGGGTTAAATTAACAGTGGGTGAAGATATATTGTACCCCATATGTAGATGAAGAATATTCTTATTAATATTTTTATGGTAAGCCAATAATGCAGGTGAGTAAATATAGTCAATTACATTGTTAGACTTGCAGTCATTGTATGTTAAATTAGCATGTTTGTTATTTTCAGTTTTATTTGCATGGTTGGTATACAGGTGGATGAATTCCTCCACAGCTGAACTGTATAAGCTGAACATCAATGTCTGCTGTTATAATGTTTTATGTTAATTGTTATTGGTGTGTTACTTTTTAAGCTAAAGAATGTTTATTAATATAAATGTAAAGCCATTGTGTAAAGGAATTATATAATGAGACACTCTGCTGATTTAGATGTTGATTTTGTTAAAGGTTAGTTTAGCTAAAGTTCATTTGAATGGCCTCCAGGCGTTTAGTATATCTGTGATGGATCAGAAAGTCATGGTCACTTGGCTCAGTTAAAATTTTACAGAGCAGTGCCGTTAATGTGAAAACCATTTGACTAAGATGGATACCATGATGGGGATTTTGAATTTTAAACAAGTTAGACTGGGCTCACCTCATGTAAATTGGCATTGTCTCTACTTTTTTATGTATTGGTTGAAAGGCTCTTCTTTGTGATCCTGCCTTAATGTGGTACCTGTAGTGAATATGACCTGCAATTTAAACTGGATAATTTGGTTGTATGAAAGAATTGCCTAGATAATATGTAACTATTTTTCCATTTTTTTCAGTGGCCAACTATGCCTTTTTCCTTTGTAGCAAGTTGGAAGAAAGCCACATGATGCTAGCATGTCAGTATTAATGCATTCAACCTTCTAGACAGTGCAGTTTGAAATTAGCTGGTTAAAAGTTGTTGTATCTCCTGTTAGCTTTAGAGACAGGTAGACCTTGGCAGATTTTTCTAAATTGATCAGAGGCATGGTATAGACTGGCCCAGGAAAACATGACATGCTTGGAGAAGAATGTTTTGATTTTTTATTTCAACTACTTTTGTATGGTTGGGTGTCATGATGTCAAGGATGCATCCTTGGGTATGGTGAGACCTGAAGACAGCCTTGTAAAATTAACAAATGGAACTGTGTGCTGCATGTAATTATGGAAATACGAGTTACCATACTGCAGTAGCAGGATACTTTATACAGCTATATTTTTGAACAATGTATTGATATGTCTGGCAAGACATGGCTTGTATACACTGGCAAGAGCAATGAGCAACACTAGAATGTAAAATTCATCATTAATATGTCAGGCATTGGACTGCCTGAAAGCTAATAAAGTGTATGTAGGAAGGTTGGAAGGAGACATTTTACATTTTAAGGCTCAAGAATGGATATTGATGTTATTTCAGGGTACTTGAATTCACTTGGCTTAGAAGACTAATATAAGCCATACAGTAACACCAATTATAGTAGTATGAGACATAACCACTGGGACTGGGCAAGGTGGAAGCATGGGTAGCTATGTGTTTAAAGAGAGATTTATATCTTTGTTATTAAGGTGAAGCTTTGTTGGTTATAAATAGGATTGTATTCAGCTCATATATGTATTTATGTGTAAATTTGACTTGAAGAACAATAGTGAGTAGTTTTATTATGATTCTTAATTTTAGACGTGATAACACAGGTTTGTATATGTTGCATAAGTGAAATGGCTTTGGTATGTAAAACATGCAGACAAAATGTCTGACACTGCAGTATGTGCATATCTATATAATTGCTCCAGATTTAATTAAAGCAGTGTTGAATGGTTAATGTCAACTAGAAGTTAATGATGGTGAATTGTGTTTTAAAATCAAAATAATGATAGCAGCATCTGAGCAGCAAATTAATAGCTAAGAGCTTTCTAAGTGCCTCATTTTGGATGTTTTCTTGCATTCTCCTTGTTTGCCATTTAAGATTATATATGATGGGAACCTAACTGGTCTCTCGAGAAATCCTAGAACCTGACATTAGACTCATTAGAGACATTATTCCTCTTTTTACAGTGTGTGAGGGCAGAACTTTTGGGGTGGACCAGCACAGAAAATCTCTTCAATTGAATGCTTCTTTTTCCTTCGGCGGTAACACAGCCTTTCATAACAGACTCTTCAGACTTTGTATGGCAACATACTTCAGGCATTTCTCTTTGCAGGCTTGTTGTGTCATAAAGAAACAACTTGTTTCATCAGACTGAAATAAATAAAAGTAGTCTATACAGAGTTTTCATAGCTTTTATTTATGTTTATTTATTGCATTTATTTACCAGGATGGTCTGACTGGATAAGCTATCTGCCTCTTTTCAGCAAAGACTCTGAAAGAAAAGCTAAACAATAAAACGAGTAAACAGCAAAACAATAATTAACACATTTTAGACAATAAGCATAAATGTATTTTAGCATAAATACATTATAGGTCAATATAAGTCAATCACTGTTTGACAAATTTTTATACACCTCATATGGAAATAGTACACATTAGAATGCAAGTATCATATAGTATGACGTTTGAGGACAAGAAAATAAAAGCAGATTATTTATGATTGACATATAATGCAATTTATTAAAAAGCTTTATGACAGAAAACATGTTGTAAATTGTGACGTTGATAAGTGTAGGAGGTTCTTTGAAGTACAAATTGCAATAGACTAGACTATGGTTATACCAGGAGGAGCATGAGAGTAATTTAGTGAGTAGAGAGGCTATATAGAGTATAGACAGGCCCAGGAAAGAGGTTGAGAGATGCAGCATTTAGGTTATCCCAGGATAGGTGCAATAGCATAGTCAAGTATTTGTAGGTGATCCTTTAAGTGTATTTTGAAAGACTTATTATTTTCTAATATTCTAAGAGTAAGAGATATGGAATTCTATGAGGCAATGCTTATCGTTGCCTGCTCTGTTAGGAAGGGTTTGGCTCTGTTGAGGGCTCCCAATTTTTTTATGGGTTTCTTTATTACCTGTTTTACACGGTGGTTGAATTCTAAGTTTCCATCGATGGTAACCCTTAGTAGCTTGACATGAGTTACAGCTCCTGTCTTGGTATTGTATAATGATAGAATTGAGAAGGCTTTTTTGTTTGGATAGTTGCTTTGGGATGAATAAGATATGTTTGAATTTCTGAGGATCTAGAAGGAGCTGTGAGCCTGTTAGCCATGTCTCAAGTTGCAAGAGAGCTCCATGCATGTACTGTTATAGTTTAACTGTGTTTTTGGCAGAGCAGATGATTGTGGAATTGTTTGTATAATGCATGATGGTTGCTAATTTGGTTACTAAATATGCAGGTCTTTAATGAAAATATTAAAAAGTAGTGGGCCTAATATAGATCATTGAGGGACTTGTGCGGTTACTGTGAAAAAGGAAAAGATGTTGTTTTGCCACTTTACAGCTTGTTGTCAGAGAGGTAACTGTTAAACCAGGACAGTGAGGTTTATCATAGCCTAGAGAAGACATTTTTCATAGTAATTTTTGGTGTGATACTGTGTTGAAAGCTCTGGGAAGATGGAGTATGTAAGAGGCAAGGTTATACTTGTTTCTGCTTTGATTTACCACTGTAACAAAGCTTAGTAATGCAGTGGTGTGCTGTGATGGGGATGGATATCATGAAGCTTTTTAGGAAAGGTTCCTTCAGGGAAGCCTGCAGATTAGCATAGACAATATTAACTACAGTAGTAGGATACATCAGTTATCAGGGGGGAAACCTGATCTTTACAGCTTTGCTTGGAAATGGTCTTAATATGGAAGTAGGCCACTCAGCACAACCTTGATTTATTAGCTGGGCTTCTTGTAAGACTACAGAACCAGCCATCAATCTTTGTTAATGGGGTGATGATTTTAAGGATATTGTTACAATGCAGGGCATGCCAAAGATTTAACTGTGTGCCACACATCTCAATAATCGGCTACAGACAGTATGCTCTTCTTCCTCAGAAAGCACTCTGGAAAATAGATACCTTTTATTTCCAATTAGTCCGTTTCCTTTTATGCCTTCCCACGTTGTTTTTCTGATTTAGTATGTACTCTTGAAGGCAAAATTAGACAATGCTGTTTCAGTATTAATATCACTTTAGTGGCTTTTTTCCACCATGGTACCTACTTCTTTACAAGTTGCAGGCAAATTCTTGTCATTTCTTTCTCTCCATGTTGCTCCTCCATTCCCTGAGACACTGAAGCTCTCTGCACAGAGCATGGATACCAAATTCTGAACAATTCTTCTTTTTTAGACAAGTGCATTTTAAAGGAATACAAAAGACCTACTGTTAGGAAATATTACATACAAAAAATGGAAAGATTTATTCACCCTGACAGTTGCTAAGGGTTTAAACCAATTCAGCTGTCTATTTCCAAAAAATGTTGGATTGTCTGAACAATCTTACTCAAAACTAGAACCGTCTTGCAAAAATGCATGCATGTCAGCAGTGTCTGTGTGTTTATCATAGGATTGCCACCTTTTCAAATGTCCAAAGTGGGACATTTTTGGTACAAATGTCAGATTTTGCAGGCCGAAACATACCCACGGCCTGTACAAAGGGCAGAACTTCACTTTTCTGCCTAAGTAAAATATTATTCTTGTAGCATTTTAATTGCTTATTCTGTTTCTTTTAACATTTAGTTGTTTCAGATTCAGAATAACTGTTTTATGCATCTATTACATAAAATATAGGAAATAATGTTGTCCTAAAACCTCAGGACATTTGCCATTTTTACAATTTTTTTGCAGGAGACAACTGGCCAAAGAGGGACTGTCCCTCGCAAAGTGGGACAGGTGGTAACCCTAGTTTATCATTCTGTCCTCATCTTGCAATCGGTCTAGATGGTACATTTTTCATGAAACCTTTAATATTTTTACTATTTGCAAGAAAACATTATGACCTGCTTTGAATCTTAACTGCATGCTAAAGGTATTAACTGTACCTCTTTTTGAAGTAGTTGAAATGATGAATATTAGGCACCTTCCCTGAAAAATATTTTCTAGTTGCTTTTGCATCAGCAGGGAAGAGTCTGAAAACTCGCATGCTTTTATATGCAGACTTCCTAACAGAGTGTTTCACACTAAGAGAGTATCATTAATGACAAATCTCTCTCTTAGGCCCAAGGTGATTTTAGTATTTATGTATTATTTATTTATTTACATTTGTTAACCGGGCTAGTCCAGCTGGATTGTATGTCCATTTTCAGTGGAGGCCCGAGGAGAAAAGCTCCATTTGTGACATCACAATATCATACAAAACTTTTTTTTTTTTTCTGATCATATCTCACATAATACAAGTATCAGCTAATTCTTGAGGAAAGAAAAGATTTCTTTCCAATGATTATACAGAAAATAGGAGAGGTCATTTTACAGAGTGTGATTTCAGAAACAAATATACAGCAGGATTGAGACAGAACAAAATATACAGAAGGATTGAGACAGAACATTCATGACAAGACTTATGAAAAATTACTTGAGATATTCACTACTTAAAAGGAGCTATAGCAGAGGATACAGTATAGTGGTAAAGTAGAGGAAATCGGAGGATTAGTCAGGGTTGGAACAGAGGCATAACCAGTAGTAGTCTATCTGAAGCACAACTTCCAACTTTCTGTTTTCTACCCAAACTGTCAGAATGAAGGAGTACATGTCTTCCATATGCTTGAGGCTCACAGATAGCCAAACCTACACCAGGATGAACCCGTTCGAGTAATTAGATCAGTTTTTCATCCCATGTCAATAGTGAAAGGAACACCTACCTGCAAACAAACTTTTGTCAAAGTGTCTCACCCCCACTTTTGCTACAGTAAATGCAATAATTCTTTGTAAGATACTGTTAGATCTCTTTACACTAGAGCAGTGAAATTACCTGTTTGCAGTAGGAATGTCTACACAGAATATTTAATGAGCTTCTACAGTGCCTATTATTTACACTTTTCATGAAATGCTACGAAAAGGAAACTCCAAGTTTTACAACCGACTAGCACAGCTGTGGTTCAGAGGATACTACAACTGGATATTTCCCAGGTAAATCCAGGAACTTGAAACTCTATGTAAATGATTTACTGTTAAAAATCACACTTCCTGAACAGGAATGTATAGTTGTTTGAGGTACTTAAAATAAGAATAGATTCTTGAATGATCACCATATCAGTGAAGCTACTCCCCGTCTCTCCTTTCGCCTTATTGAGGTTTGCATCTAGTTAAGTGTTTACAGCTTTTTTTGTTTAAAAAACAAGTCTTTTGTCAGTTATTAGTGCATTTGTATGTTGCAGTGTATTTGGTCTCTGCATTTTTTGTGGAAACTTCAGGCATGAATAATATTAGAGGTTGGATCAGTAGCTGTCTAGTAGGCGACTCGCTCGCTACCTGAATTAGTACCTTTAAGTATGATACTAGCATTGGTCCTCACAAGAATAGGAACAACTGAGAAATTCTTATGAATCAGAAAATGGATAAATCTAAGTGTTAATGATTTGCTGTTAAAGTAACCACTCTTTTCAAAGATCTAGTATTGTAGTGAGTACCTTCCACAACTGTACCACATTGCCGTTATAATGTGGAGATATGGTGCCCTTGCTGTGATGTAGATGACCCCAGGGTTATTTAGCAGTTCAGGAACTGAAAGTGTCAACCTGAGGAGCTAGAAATGACAACACTTTGCTTGCACCTGGCACTGCACTCCTCCTTTCTCTGTGCAGACTGGCACTCAGACAGCAATCTGCCTGGCATTCCAAGAAGCACTGTACCTTGTATTCCACCCTACACTGCACCTGATACTCCTTCTGTGTTTGTGCCATATAGCAGTCCACCCAGTAATGGCTAGCACTGCACCTGGTACTACTTCCAACACTCCAGTTTGGCAGCTTGTCTGTCTCTGGGTGAGGGCAGTTGGGGGACATGGGTCTTAGAGGTACATATCTGTCATGATCCCTGATAAAGACTGGAGAATGAGCAGATGCATCTTTCTTACAAGAGGACAGGGCTTCTTAAGAATTATGCCACTTTTGGGGTTGAGTGAGTGCCCTAGTAGTACCCATTATACACCCAGTTTGAATACATATCTGCCACACACCGAGGAATTGTAGATTTTAAAGCTAAAAACCTCCTAATGGTTGCCTAGATGACTACCTTTTAGCCATGGCTTAGATGATCTGAATACACAGGAGAGAAAAAAAGGCACCAAAAAAACTTGCACAGTTATACTGTTTTTGTATCATGCTACATACTTTAGTGTCAAATCTTTATTTTCTTAAATTGCAGAAAAGTACTGGCTAGGCTCAAGCTAGTCAGATCTCAGGATGAGGTCATTTGTGTGACCTGACACATTACATCACTGTATAGGTTGCCCCAGGCATATGGACACCACAATATGTGAGGGTTTACTGAAATTAATAAACTCTTGTTGGAGACAAAGTACCCAACCTAGAACCCATCAAGGAGGAGGATCCTTTAGTAGATTGTCCATCATCATAAGACTTTATCTTTTACAACTCATTTTCTTGTTCTTTCCTCTCTCTTCTTTCACTGTCCCTATTTTCCTGTGTTTATTTCCATTAGATTTCCACAAATGCAGGTGCCTGTCTACATGATTTTCTGTTTGCCAAAAAAGGAAGTATGACTGTAGTTAGTCTTCCTTTCATAAAAGATGTTCATAATTTATTTAGATGTTGAAGTAATATGATCTTTTTCTTTTCTCTCACACAGGTTTATGTGACCAGCATAGAGCTAACAGTACATCGACGCCAAAACTAAAAGTAAGCTTTCGAAATGTTTTGATTCACAGAATCTTTTAGCATTTCTAGCACTGAGGCTTGCATGCAGCATTAGGCAAGAGTTGTACTAAAGTAATTGCTGTATTTTTCTACGGTGACATTCCAAGCTTTCTGCATTTGGACAGGTGAAGATATAATCATATTATTGGGCGTGGAATGCTGATTATCTTGAAGACCTGGTTTTCATGTCTGCATAGGGTAATGTTTAAATCTGAGACTGCTGTACTCACAGTAAGGGGAGTACTCTTGAGATACCACAGTCTGGGTTAGTATATAATCACTATATACATTTGCAGTTCTGGGGATTACAGTTACAGTACTCAATTATTCAACAGGGCCCATTTGTAATTTGGGGTGTTAGATGTAATTATATTTTGATTAAAAAGTCAAATACCATTAATAGTTCAAAAAACTTTTAATATGTGATCGGGGTTTCATGATGAAGCACTCGAACAGGATCAAAATGGTCTTCAAAAAAGTGTATCATAAGCTGTACAGTACATGGTGCATCTTTAAAAAGCACATGCCATGTAGTCACATCTTCTTGTGCATGCATGGTACTACAGGCCACATCCCTTCTATTCCCATGCAACTACAGTTTTAACACATAAATATTTGATTTTTCAGTAGCTTAAATTTTAAAATCTTTGAATATTTTGTTTTTGACTTCTAGTGCATTAATATATAATCAGGAAATACTTTCAGCATCCAAAGCTTTCAGTCTCATTTGTATGTGCTGTTGTGCTTTTTGTGAATCTTGTGTGAGTATATACCCATTTCAGAAAGGCTTCACTACTATTTCATATATTTTGAGTACGGGCACACCTTTCATTCATAGAATGGTCTAAATGGAATGTTAAAACATTTAAATTTAATAGAAAGTGTTTTCTCCTCACATAATGCAGCTATTGGTCCATCAACAGCAACTTCCACATATGTGTCAGGTGTTTTAACGACAAGTGTTTGAAAAGCTCCATGCTGCTTGGTGGATGCAGTCTCTTTTTTCAGATTTACAGACCAATATACTTTGTCTAGCATTTGTTTCACCTGTTTACTTCCTCATGGGTATAGCACATTACTTTGTGACCAGTGTATAAAACAGGATCCCATATGGTCCTCTTACTCCTGGTATCCATTTACAACAGTAACTGTAATTCTGCACGCATCCTTGATCTCCAGTTGTTAAATTTCTTAACCTTATCATGTGTCCTCTGACTCATTTGCTTTCCATATTTTCATTTTGGATTTTTGCTTTAAGGTTTGATAATAGGAATTCAAAACTAGCTTTCAGCCTTAAGCTTAAGCTTTTCTGCAGAAGATGGACTTCTCATCACCAGAGCTATATTTCTGTAGTTAAGCAGACTTGACAGTTCTGTTTCTAGGGTTTCACATTTTAATTTTTTCCTTTCCTTGAATGTCTATACAGCCTTCTTTGCCAGACTATTAGATGAGAAATAAAATGGAGTGGAAATTGTGACTAATGCTATTTCCTTTCATAAAGTTTGCAGATCTTGCAGTAATGAAATAATACCCATTATCAGAATCCATATTTTCTGGAAGACTGTGTGCACTGTACATATCCTATAACATTCTTAGCGGCATAGTAGTTGCTTGAGAAGTAGAAGCATTTATAGCATATGCATCTGTCCACTCTGAATATGAATATTTATGGCCCCCCACCCCCTGGAATTGGAGCAGCATAGTTTAGCTGAAATCTAGAGCATGGCTTGCATTTGGTGTTTTTTTACTGTTTACTTTATACCACACATCTTTACTTCTTACCTCTTTTTCTATGTCTTGATTTATGCCAAGTCTTTACTCCTGGATGATCTGAGGTTTGCTGGATACAATTTCATTATTATCGTGTGAACTTGTGGAAGAACTGTAACTTTAGATATTCATACTGCATACACATCCATCTGTGGCACTTAAGGATGTTATGAAATAGTGTGCCATAAATGTTGTCTCATTATTAGAGGCCAGTTTATCAGTGCATACTACTGAATTTGCAATCAAAATAACATCTTTTGTAGTCCATTGAGCAATTTGGTCAGTCTGTTGCGGTGCATTGTCTTTTACTTCTAAAGTCTGCATATGATGTATTGGTGTCTGGATCTCTGCGTCCTTTTTTAAAGAAGGGTAACATATTCAGTGCTTAAGCATTAGCGTGATATTTGCTGGTCATTTGATGATCTTGTACTCATATGGGCTTAGAAGAGAAGCCCAATGCTCTAGTTTCTATGAATCCCTTAGTGGAATTATGTTTTAGTACACATAATAAATATTTTGTAATATTTATTATGTCACAAAGACACTTGCATACAAGGCTGTGACTCCATGTTGTAGAATGAAGGAGACCTGAATGTGACACAGGTGACAGAGATTTGATTAGTGTACCTGATCTCTGACATGTTAGTTGGTTGGTGGATGCAGAGATGCATTTTGCTGGTTCATTTATCCTTAGAGGAAGGCAATACAGCCTGCAGTGGTGACTTGAGACTACAGTCTTGAGCAAAATGAGGGAATGCAGCAGCAAAACATCTCTGAACAGAGTTCTGCATTGCCTTCCTTGCACACACAGCATGAGGTTTGATTCTGGATAGAGCATACAAAATCCTTCCACTGCTGTCAGAGTGATGCCATAATGGGGTACCCTGATCTTCTGCCCCCATTCCCTGAATTCTCCACAGGTAGCTTATTGGGGCAGTGGGGCTGGTGTTGGGGGGGGTACATGCTGGTCAAGTGCCAAAATATTGATTGCAAAAGATCAAGGAGGGGATTGCAGGACACAGTAGATGACTGACACCATGGGAGAACAGAAATAAATACTGTCATGCAAATATGTATAACATCTAAGAATTCCAAAAAATGGCAGTTAATCATTCTTGTGTAATTTTAATTATTTTCTCAATAGATGACCGTGCACAACACAAACTAATTGGTTTTGCACTGTAATCTTGTCTTCTTTCTGTAAGTAGAGCTCCTGTGCTTTGTAAAGTAAAGAACTAAAAGAAAGGATCATTTTTCTAATGAATGAATTATTAAGCAAGATTATCACCAGAATTTAGCAAAGCTTTTACCTTTTGGAATGAAGCCCCACCCCCATCCCCATCCCCATCGCCATGGTGCATATTTGCATAACGTGTTACGCAGAGGGTTTAACATGGTTTCCATTCTTGCCTATTGTGAAGTTAGCATGATTTCCACATTTGGTTAACAGCATGTTATAATTAAGCAAATACGAATATGCTTTCATTTTAGTAAAATTCACTGAAGATGGTGCTTCCATCTGTGTGCAGGATGTAAAAAACTTTCATTTGCTACTTGTCCCAAGTGTTGCACTTATGTGTATCTGTTAGATGCAAACTTGTGTCTTCTAGCTGACTCAGTTCTTTTCCTAAGTTCTGCAAGTGTTATTTAGTCTAAATTGTAATGGCACTCCTTTTAGTCATTTTCTCACAATCTTTCTGAATATTTATGATCCAGTATTTTTTAGGCTTCTCATCCAAAGCCATTTCTTAAGAAGCTAATTTTTGTACATTCTGGCCAGCAGTATGAAAGGGCATTGTGTTCAAACATGGTTATCTGTAGGCCTTCGGTATCTAACATCCATACACCCTATTAGTTCTATCTGGTTTCATTGTAGGTTCCACAGGAATAACCCATTCTGAATCATTTTGCTCAGTGAACAATTTATTTATGCTTGCACTTGAGCATGGATTACATAAGGAAATGACCTGGATTCGAAGAACATTGGTTCAGAATATGCCATACTAAATAAATAAATAAACGTGGTGGAGATCTTAAAAACTTAACAAACTCGCGAATTGCACTGGATCATAACATTGCAAGCAGACAAGCCTCCTGGCTTAAATGGAAGGGTCTCTATCAAACCAGTTTTGAAAGCAAGGGGTCTCTTTAAATGAGTTTTTATTTTTGATTATTCTGATGTCCTTCAAGAATGCAACTGCAGTCCTTACATATGGGTTGTCCTGCCTCAGGCAGCCCTCGGTCGGCCGGATTCCAAAGTCTGGGTCCGGCTTCGGCTGATGTCGCCTCCTCCCCGACTTCAGAGCGACTGGGGTATAAAAGCATCAGCCGGCGCCATCTTCCCCAGTCTTTCTTGCCGCGCGGTGCCCGAAGCAGAAGCAGTTCGCAAGTGCCGGTCGGTCAGCTCCTGTGTTTTACGTATCCGAAGTCATCAAAAAGCTAAGTACCCCGTTGGGGAACCTTTTCTTGCCTCAGCCATTGTCAGAAAAAACTAAAAAAGTTAATAACTGTTTGTCTTGCGGTAATCAAATACCTCATAAGGGCTTCCATTCTTACTGCCTCCCCTGCCTTGGCCCAGACCACGACGTCTCCGCCTGTGCTTGCTTCAATAAGCGCACTCTCAGGCGCCGGGCAGAGTTTGCTGAAGACTTTTTTGGCGATAAATACTCTTATAACATGCCGTCAGAACAACCGACACCACTTATTTCCAAAAAACGGAAAGACCGGGACCAACATTCTAGGCCCGCGACTTCTACCGACACCACGCCAAAAACTACCGAGAGTGCATCGGTCTCTTCTGAGGCGGTTGTTCCACCGCTCCAGACCGACGACACCGCTTTACCGATCACTCCAGCCCCGGAGCCTGCGCCAGTGCCGGTTGTTGATTTTCCCCCAGAAACTGAAGCCCAGGATTTGCCTGAGACCATACCTGTGGACAAGGTGACTCCAGCACGTGGGGCAGCTAGGCCCCCTATGTCTATGTCTATGTCTATCAAGGCCTACACACGTGCTAAGGCTGCCAGCCAGGCTAAGTCTCACCCTCCTAAAGCTTTGCCTCAGCCCACTTCTGATAAACAAATTATGACTTTAGCTGCAGATGTAATTTCCTTAATCAGAGGCTCCCAGGCCCATCCTGACAGAGGTTCTCAGCCACCTTCTGACAAAAGGCCCAGGGTTGAGCATACAGACACCCCTTCTTCAGATGAAGCCTCTGGTGACTCTGATCACTCAGATACCCAGGAAGAGTCCTTCCAGGTCTACGAGGATTCTGATGCGGAGGAATGTATTCCTTCTGCCTCTCCTCCTGAGAATATTTCTTTTGGGGAAATTCTCCACTCCATGAGAGAGCATTTTCAGTGGCAAGGTCAGGAATTCTACGACTCCAGGAAGCGGCTGTGTACCTTCCTTAAGCTTCCCCAACACAGGCCTTTAGCTATCCCTCCAGTGTTAGATGTACTGGATGATGTGTATTCAGATTCGAGTGCTTCTCCTGATTCGATCCCCCCTGCTCCTGTCAAGCCGGACAGATACTACAGGGTTCCTGAAACTCACAAACATTTATTTAAGGCCCATTCTGTTGATCTAGAAACAATTTCCCAGGGGCCCAAAGGGGTGGCCACATCCACGGCCAAAAATCCTTTGCCCTCAGCCAGGGAAGCTAGGTCCCTGGAGAGGTGGGGGAAAAAGTTTATACCTCATCCACTCTTGCCATGAGAGCCCTTAATTGCCTTTTTCATATGTTTCAGTATCAGGATTTCTTGATGGATGATTTGCAGAGAAAGTTAACCTCTCCTGAGCCTTTAGACAGAAAGGCCTTGCAGGATTTGGTCCATAACACTCAGCAGGTTAGCAATCATTTTCTTCAGTGTGGTTATGATGCATTGGAAGCTTCATGTAGGGCAGCTATGACAGGGGCAGTCATTCATAGACATGCATGGTTGAAAGAACAGGCATTGCCAGATCATGTTAAAGTAAAGCTTCTAGATGCACCTCTGGAAAAACAAAAGCTATTTGGTGCTAATGCTCAGGATGTGTTGAAATCAATTGAGGAAAAGGTTAAATCAGTGCAAACAGTCAAGGATTTCCTCCAGGTTCAGCCACCAAGGTTCAGCAGGAATTGGCCTTCTAAGAATTGGTCCTTTCCAGACACTGACAAGTTTCAAAGGGGAAAAAACAGGCGTACCCGAGGAAGAGGGCAGTACAGAGGCTCCTACAGAGGACGCCAATGGCAACCGACTAATCAGAGAGGTGGTGCAGGGATATCCCCTGCTCCACAGGGGCAATCACAATGACTTGACTTTGACACCACCGACCAAGGCTCAAAGAGAAGCACCTTTAGGCGGAAAATTATCCTTATTTTCAAAAAATTGGCACATTTTAACAAAGGACAAATGGATTCTGGACATAATAGACCAAGGCTACAGGTTCCATTTCCATACTTTACCAACAAGGCAAGGCATGCCAAACCTGCCACAAAATCAAAGGGCAGAGGCATTCAAACAAGTTTCAAAGCTGATAAAAATCAAAGCAATAGAAAAGGTTCCTCCTCAGGAACAAGGCCAGGGATTTTACTCAAGGCTGTTCCTTGTTCCAAGAAAAGAAAAGCAATGGAGACCTATACTGGACTTGTCCGCTCTAAACACTTTTCTCATTGTACCAAAATTCAAAATGCTGACGCTACAGCAACTCCTTCCCATGCTGGGCAAGGGGTCTTGGCTGGTTACTCTGGACCTCAAAGAGGCATACCTGCATGTCCCAATCAAACACAGTTGCAGAAGATACCTCAGATTTCTTGCAGGGTCAGAGCATTATCAATTCTCAGCATTGCCTTTTGGCTTATCTACTGTGCCCAGAGTATTCACGAAATGCCTCGCATCAGTAATTGTGCACTGCAGACTCCAGGGGATACAAATATACCCTTACCTGGACGACTGCCTTATACAAGCGGACAGCAAGCAAGCCTTGACAAAAAACTTGAATTATGTCATTTACTTACTACAGGCTTTGGGATACACAGTCAATTTACAAAAATCAAGACTACTGCCATCCCAACAAATACTTTTTCTAGGAGCCAAACTAGACACAGAATCACAAATGGCTTACCTCACAGAAAAGAAGCAAGAACAACTACCACATTACTTCAAAAGCCTAGCAAAGCTCACCCAGATGACTGCAAGGAAAATCCTGCAGGCCCTGGGTTTCATGGCATCTTGCATTCTACTGATTCCACTGGCAAGACTACACATGAGAAAACTGCAATGGTACCTAAAAAGTCTATGGTCTCAACACAGCCACAACTTAGAAGCAATTATCCCACTCATTCCATGTCTAAAAAGGGAATTTTTGTGGTGGGCCCAAGCAAGCCAGTCAAACAAAGGTATGCCTTTCAACAAACCTCAAACAAGCCAAACCATTACAACGGACGCCTCAGACCATGGATGGGGGGCGCACATGGAGGGCAGATGCATTCAAGGGCAATGGACCCCCCCAGGAAGTACATCTACATATCAGTCAAAAAGAGATGTTAGCAGTAATTCATGCAATCGAGGCCTTCGGAAAATATCTTCAACAAGGCCATCTGCTAATAAAGACAGACAACACCACTGTTATGTGGTACATAAACAAGCAGGGAGGTACTCATTCTTACCCCCTTTGCAGACTAACAATGACTCGTTGGGAAAAGTCCCTGGAACTGAACATACAGCTGCAATCCCAGTTTGTTCCGGGCAGGGACAACATTCTGGCGGACAGTCTAAGCAGAAACATCCTGGACCCGCACGAATGGATGTTGCATCCAGACATTTTTGCTCAAATAACCCATGCATGGGGGAGGTCAGACATAGATCTCTTTGCCTCCCACCTCAATCATCATCTGAAAAAGTTCTGCTCGAGGACACAGCATCCACAAGCCTGGAGAATAGATGCTCTCTCATTCAGCTGGAACTCTCTAACAATCTATGCAATCCCACCTCTACCATTAATGACCAAGGTGTTACTGAAGATCAAAGCAGAGCAACCGAAAGGCATCTTAATAGCTCCAGATTGGCCAAGACAGCACTGGTACCCATTACTAAGGAGCATAACTTGCACCAACCCATGGCCCCTGCCTCAGTGGCCTCTACTCTTGACTCAGCACAATTACAGGACGGTTCATCCCAACCTGCAAACTCAGCAGCTGACAGCCTAGAGGGTTCCATGATTTCTACCCATAGCTCTCTTTCCAAGGAAGTTCAACAAATATTATTGGAAGCACGCAGACCTTCCACCAGAAAGACTTATTCAGCCAAATGGAAGAGATTCAACATCTGGAATACCAACAAGGGACAGGATGCATCAGTATTGAGCATCCCACAGATATTGGAATACTTGGCAGAAATGCTGCATAATGGACTTTCCTATTCTTCCATAAAAATACACGCTTCAGCAATTTCAGCATCATACAACACTGATCCTCCTGTGTTTTCACATCCTTTACTAAGACAATTTCTAAGAGGGATAAAGAATATTAAGCCTCCCAGAAAACCACCAGTGCCTTCATGGGACCTCAACTTCGTGTTGGAAAAATTAACTCTTCCTCCTTTTGAACCAGCAGCACCTTCAGAATTGCAATTTCTTTCCTGGAAAACAGTTTTCCTGTTGGCAATCACCTCAGCAAGGAGAGTTTCGGAGATACAGGCCCTCATGGCAGTACCTCCATTTCTCATTTTCCATCAGGACAGGGTTTCTTTAAGAACCAATCCTTCTTTTATGCCAAAAGTGATATCCAGGGTGTCTCTAAATCAAGCAATTCACCTTCCCACCTTTTTTCCCCCAATCCTCAAAATAAAGAGGAAAAGCTGCTGCACACTTTGGACATACACAGACAACTACGCTACTACCTGGACAGAACAAAGGGCAACAGGAAGTCTGACCAACTATTTGTAACATACGCTCCGGGAGTGCAAGGAAAGGCAATTTCCAAACAAACAATTTCAAAATGGATTGGACATTGCATCAGATTCTGTTATTCTTTCCATGGAAAGGGTGTGCCAGCCAATATCAGGCCACACTCCACCAGAGCTACAGCCACCTCCACAGCCTTCCTAAGAGGGGTGGCTACAAAGGACATTCTAGAAGCTGTTACATGGAGCTCCGTGCATACATTTTCCAAGCACTACCACCTGCCTTTATATTCCAGATCCCGAGCAGGCTTTGCTTCGGCAGTCCTGCAGGGCATTCTAGCTACACCATCCTTATCTTAGAGCCTACCACCCCCAGCTTGGCTATGGTATTCAACCCATATGTAAGGACTGCAGTTGCATTCTTGAAGGACATAGTACAGTTTTGTACCTACCATAAATGTAGATGTCCGATAGATATGCAACTGCAGTCAGGTTTTCCCTCCCTCCTACCCCTCTGTGTATTGGGTCCACTTCCCTCCTTTTATACTTAGCTGGGGATATCTGTTATGGTGTATCTGTTTATTGCTATTGTGTTTGTCTGGAATTTTCATCCAGTTCTAAATTTAGCCTTCCTTGGAGGGCACCTGGCATCTGGGGCAAGAAACACTGAGGAAGATGGTGCCGGCTGATGCTTTTATACCCCAGCCGCTCTGACGTCGGGGAGGAGGCGACATCAGCCGACACCGGACCCAGACTTTGGAATCCGGCCGACCGAGGGCTGCCTGAAGCAGGACAACCCATATGTAAGGACTGCAGTTGCATATCTATCGGACATCTACATTTATGGTAGGTACAAAACTGTACTTTTTATTGGTTATTTTTTATTGGCCAGTTTGAATTAATTGTATTAACTTACTTGTGTATTAGGTAGTTGTCTGTTAGTTGAATTTCATGGTCTGAAGATTCACTATTTTGCTGTGTGAAAGCACTTACCTGTTTCATTAAATAACTTGGATTTTATGCTCCTGGTCATGTTTCTGTGCTTTATTGTATTTTTCATACTTTGTTGGTTCAATAGCACAGTTTATTTCTTGGGGGCTTTCTTTTTATTTGGAATTTTCTGTTTTTTATCCCTTGGAAGCATGGCTGAGCGCTTAGATTTGGAGCTGGAATATATTCCTAAACAGCATGAAACTGGTGTTAATGATCGTTTTGGGAGATTGTTGAAGTTGGATATGAATCCTCATTTAGTTAAATCTACTATGGAACCTGGGACTGAGACTGCAATGACTAATATTGATGAAACTAGACTTTTTATGGTGACAAGGGAACTTGAAAACTATCTTTTCAAGTTGAAGCGGATCCAGTGGCAGCGTCTGCATTTTGAAGCCTGCTTTTTTCACAAGGGTATTTCCCGTGGGCTATGTATTCTTAATATGCACACCAGTGGAGAGACTTACACTCAGCTGTTAAGTAAGTGGCAACAGCTTAACCTCGAATGTAGCTTCAACCATATTCATCTGTTGTTAGACTCTTTCAAACCTATAGAGGCAGAAATTATTGAAACTGTTAAGAAATATGATGAGATCCGTAATATGTTTAAAGATGAATTTCTGCATAGGTTTGATAACTTCATTGACGATGTCTCTTCATATGAACAGTGGCTCAGAGCTCAGAAATATAAAAAGTTAAAAAGAGATATTTCTGGCTTCCATAGTGGTAATTTTTTTACTTGGCCGGAAAATGTTATAGCGAAGGATTCATAATTAAATACTACTAACAACGTGTTTAATGTGACCACCGGTAGTGTTTCTGTTGATAATGCCAATACAGCTTTGCACCTAGATACACCTATAACTTCTACATCCACTAATGGTTCTTCTCCAATGTTATCTGGACCAATGAAACCTCCAGATGTGTGAAGGAAGACCACTAATTCTACAGCATCTTCTAGTACCCTCCCATTTCCTCTACCAGTCAGACGCAAGGATTTTACGTGACAGCCTTGATCTATGATTCAAGGAAGAAAGCGGCAGAGACAAATGGAGGATCCATCAATTCAAACCATCAAACAAATGTGGATGGAAACGAAGATTCGTTGATATAGAATATATCAAGTAAGACTTGGACTCATTCGCAAGAATTACTTTTAAAAAGCGGACTTACTTTTATTCCCAGCTCAAAGTTCCATATTTAGTGAGACTATAACTGGTATTAAGATATTCACATGCAATGTTATGTTGAAAATGCTTTATTCTAATAGTAATGATTTTATATGTTTCAAGAAACCTAGTACGTTTCAACCAGTTATGCACCCCTTTCTTGAAACATTTTGTAAAAAATGTGAGCATGACTTTGCACAGGCTTATACAGATGGTCAACTTATAGAAAGGTTATTTAGTTTAGATGCTTCAGAGAGAAATGCACTTAATGAATTGCAACAAGACGAGGACATCATCATCAAGAATGCTGACAAGGGGGGTGCAATTGTTGTTATGCATTATAAGTATTATTCTGAAACCATTTTAGATATGTTATCTGATAATAACATCTATGCTAGTGTTGATTTTGATGTTATTGAGAATCTAAAAGACTAATTTTATGCTTCTGTGTATGATTGCTACTGTAGTAAGCTTATTTCAAAGGAACTATTTAATTATTTAGTGGTAGAGTTTCCATTAATTCCTGCTTTCCTTGGGTTGCCCAAAATACACAAGGATGTATTAAGACCTCCTTTCCGACCTGTAGTTTTGGGCAGTGGATGGCTCATGGAGCCTTTTTCTATCTTTGTCGAAAAGAAGTTAAGACCTGTTTTAGAACAGAAGACACAAGTTTTAAGACGCTCAACAGTTTTTAGAGGATCTTTACAGGTTCAGTGAAATTAATAATGCTGTAAGTGATTATTGTTTAGTTTCTCTAGATGTTTATTTACTGCCATTCCTCATTTTCAAGGGATTAATATGGTATGTGAATTTCTTTTAAAGAACAGTGAATATGATGCAAGTAACATAGATTTAATTTGCATGTTCTTAGAAATTGTTCTGGAGAACAGTGTAGTTCTCTTTAAGGAACATTTGTATGTACAGAAGGTTGGCTTAGCTATGAGCACATCATGTGCTCATAGCTACGCCAACATAGTTTTGGCTCAAAATACATTTGTGCTTAATTTGAATGAGTATAATCCATGCTTAAAAGTTTTATTGAAGCTATGTAGATGATTTATTTTTGGCATGAGATGGGACAAAGACTAGCATTGCAACTTTCCATGTCAAAAATTCTGGACACCTACGTGCCCGCCCCCACACAGCTGTTCTAGTGTCCCATTACTTGGCTATTTCTCATTTTCTCCCCAGTTACCATAAACACTGCTCAAAACTCTGTGTGCATACTGTCTTCTGCTTTACTTCTACAATGATTACAAATATTTTGATTTAATTTAAAACTTTTATTTCAAATTTTACAGCACAAACATTGATAGACATTTACTAAACAAAGCAATACAGTCTCACAATGAAAACAGACTTAGCATCAAAACCTCTTTGCTTTTGAAATTCACATTCACTGAAACAGCAATAAAGCCTACATTCAAAGAAAATGCATCTGGCCAGTGGCAGATTAAATTTACCTTTGGGCTGTTTTCAAATCACAGGTCCTTTGCACACATTTTTAGGATTATGCAAAAGTATTTTGATTCACCTTCCTGACTGTATTAAATTATAATGTATAATAATTAAATTATATCCCTTGTATAATACAGCATCACTTGTTGGAGCATGTTTTAACTTTATAGTTTTGAACATTTTTCCAGTAAATAATGAAGCAAAAGATATGAACCAATGAAAAAACTGCCCAATTCAGAACATTTCAACCATAAAAAGCCATTCAAACTTTTGTCATTACATTCCACTAATATCAGTCAATATGCCCAATCTCTGCAAGAGTAAAAGCCAACTTAATAATTTCATATTAGAGATCTGTAACTAATGAAAAGGTCGCTGATAGCAAACAACTTTATATTTCACTGTTTCATGAAGGAAAAAATATGCTATGCCTTGAAGGATGTGATTTCTGTTTTTTGTGCAAACAATAGCCTTAGCTATGCATCTACATACTGTACATTGGGAAGCTGTGTTGAATGTATATAATGTATATAATGCTTTGGAAGAATAGTTACAGGAAAACCTACATTTGAAGTACTTATTTCTTTGAAAAATGTCAAATCCAAATCCCACCAAACCCAACAGAAATACCCCCCCCCCCAATTCCTCAGAAACAGGTAGTTTGTTTCAGTGTTGTAAAGTTTTACATATTGCCTTATATTCTGAGGCCTTAAGCTGGTTTATTATAGTGTTACAGTGCTGCAAGCATTTATGATTAGTAAATATTGTTAAGCAAGTTTTGATACCTTGCAAGGGCACAGCTGACACTCACCATATACCAATAAAACAGTATTTGCGCCAAGTGCAGTATCTGCATCTTTCAGAACGTGGATAACGATAGGTGGAATTTGGTGGTGTAAAGTGAACCTGTGGTTACGAAGCCCACCAACCCCCCCCCCCACGCACCTGGAGACAGATATCATATGACGGTGGCAAGCATCACTTGAAATAGTAATTAACCTTCTTGAATTCCCTCTCCAAGACATTAAAAAACTCACAAAATTAAAAAAAAACAGTAATCCAAACAAGTTGGATGAAGAGAAAGGGAGAGAGAAAGAGAGTTTGTGTGTGTGTGTGTGTGTGTGTGTGTGTGTGTGTGTGTGTGTGTGTGTGTGTGTGTGTGTGTGTGTGTGTGTGTGTGTGTGTGTGCGTGCGTGTGTGTGCGTGTGCACGTGTGTGTGTGTGTCATGTAGGCAGCCTGAGAGAAAGGAGTGGCAATATTTTGAAATGTAGGCACATAGTATGTGGCCACATCTCTCTCTCTAAAAATACTGTATTTCTGCCAGTTTGTGAACAATAAATTAAAACCTGAGAGTTAGGCTACCTTGAGGTATAGTATCCTGCCACTCTACTATGACAACCCCCTTCCCAGTCAGTTGTACAGATCACTCACCTTTAATTCTGCACAGTGCTATTCTTGTGGCTTGGGGAGGGAAGTGCTGTCACCTCTACACCTTCACTGGAAGATAATGTGCTTAATGATTCCCAGACAGCGCCGTTCATCTATGAAGTGTCTCCGAGTCCTCTGCCATGTTCAGACAAACTCCCATTCCAATTTTTCACCTGCCTTGTCCCAGTGCTTATTTTACTGGGTGTAAAAGCCGATGGGACCAGCTTCAGTGACTTAAGTTGGACTCCATGTTCCTAAATGAGCCGCTTTGCTCCACAAAACGATTCCGAAGTCTGTACAACTTAAGTGTGCCATGCTGAGCATCCATCAGCCTACATTCACACACACAGTACACCACACGTCTTTTGGAATTCAGATTCACCCGGGTGGAACATGAAATGTATGCATCTGTGTGACTTACGCAAAGAGCTTTCTTAAAGAAGAACGCTTGTTAAAACGAAAAAAAAAAGTAATTTTTTTTCCTTTAAAAGAAAATATTTTAGTTTTTCCAGACAAAACAGTGCAGTGTCCGTTTTTCGGACAGTGTCCCTTAATTCTGGACAGTCTGGAAGAATTCTGGACAGTTGGCAACCCTAAAACGACACAACTCTCCCAATTTGTTAATTATATACAGTGTACTACTTCTTTTCTTAGGTTTACCTACAAATCTTCTAAGACAGCTATTGATTTCCTTGGTATATCAAGATTCAGTAATAATGATGACAAGTATTATGGCGATGTTACTATGTTAAGACATGAACTATATCACAATGGATATAAGAAAAAAGAAGTTGATGACACCATTAAGGAAAGTCTTAAATATAGAAAGAATAAAGCAAGACCGTATTTTTCTAATCAAGTTCTTGAAACAAGGCTTCCTTGTAGCTCCTATAAAAAACGTGATGTACCCCTCTCACTTTGTTATACTAGTGATGCTACTGGTATTCTTAATATTATTAAGTCAAATTGGTCTATCCTGCATCTTGATGAAATTAGAACAGTGGTGGGGGATAAACCTAGTTTTGTCTTTAAGAATAAGAAATCACTTAAAAGACAGTTTTCCTACAAGAATAAGAATTATAGAGAGATGGATAGAAATAATGATAGTTCTGTAGAAACATGTAGGTGTTTAAAGTGCAACTTCTGTTCTTTCATAGATACGCTGCCTAACTTTTTTCATCCTGTCACACAGATTGAATATAAGTTTAACATCAAGGCAAATTATTGTAGTAGGAATTTAGTTTACTTGGCCTCTTGTAGGGCATGTCCATGTTTTTATATTGGCAAAAGAAAAAGGTAATTAATGGAACGTATAAGAAAACATTCTTATTGTGTTAATATTAGAAATGCACGCAATGCACTTGCTAAGCATTATATGGGAGGTAGGAATGAACATTGTTTTGGATTCAGAGTTATTGAACTTATTAGTATAAATAAACATGGTGGAGATCTTAAAAACTTCACAGAAACTCGTGAACTGCACTGGATCATAACATTGTAAGCAGGTAAGCCTCCTGGCTTAAATGGAAGGGTCTCTCTAGTTTTGAAGGCAAGGGGTCTCTCTAAATGAGTTTTTATTTTTGATTATTCAGTTTTATCAGCTGTTTTTTATTGGCCAGTTTGAATTAATTGTATAACTACTTGTATATTAGGTAGTTGTCTGTTAGTTGAATTTCATGGTCTGAAGAAGCACTATTTTACTGTGTGAAAACGCATACCTGTTTCATTAAATAACTTGGATGCTATGCTCCTGGTCATGTTTCTGTGCTTTATTGTATTTTTCATAATTATATGTTCAAATGAATGTTCTGTATTTCCTATTGTTAGTAAAATATCATCAGCAGAGAGTTGAATCTTTAGTTCAAAAATCCTGTTGTGATACCATTAATGTTCTTATTGGATCTAAAACTTTTAGCAAAGGGTTCTGTAGCCAATTCAAAATGTAAAGATGATAATGGACAGCCTTGTTTTTTTACTTTTTTGTAATTTAAAGGAATTAGAAAGAAAATAACCTGTTTTAACATAAGCACAACAGAAACGTTGTTAGTGTTTGCACTGTTTAGTATAGCAATCTGTTAAGATTATGCTTTTGTGTAATCATTGCTTAGTATGTACAAAAAGAGAGATATGATTCATAATAAATCCAGAATATATTTTGAAAGAAAAGAAAATTAATTTGGAGTTGCAGAAGAAGCAAAAAGTAGTGGAGTTGAATGTGGATAAGGTTTACCCAAAGTCATAAGAAGGTGGTTAAGGGAATAGAGAAAGAAAGATGGAAGTATATTATGTACTAGTATTGAACAACTGAGGTGTGGGAGAGAGTGAATGCACTTTTAAATAAGACACAGTAATCGGAGATAAAACCAAAGAGCTACCTGATGTAAAGCTGTAACTGAAATATGGATAACCTGGCATTACTTAGTTACATGAATGTTATTGGATTGAGCAACCACTGACATATCCATTCTGGAGGTGGTTGATGGCTTGGTCTGTTTAGTGAATGCTGGTTGCATTGTGCCATGCCAGCAGTGTACCACAAAGTGCCAGGGATGAGTGCCTACCAAACAGCATGTACACTGTAACTGGGAAATCGAAGCAAGCAGGAAGTCATGTATGAGTCATACAGGACCATTATTGTGTCTGTCCTGCATGTTCATGCTGCTTCAGAGGTGTTGGGATGTAAGTCAGACAGAAAACTCTGAATGGCTTCCTAGATTATGGAAGCTCACTCGGGCTAGGGTTAATAATATGAAAGCTAAATGTAGGTATGCAGTGAGGAAAAAAAGATATGTAAAAAACCCAGAGAAAAATAGGTGAAGTAGGTTACCTAGAAAATAAAATAGATAAAGGCAATAATGGAGCTTATAACTGTTCTGGGAGCAAGGAAAAAATCCTTTTTGGGCCTCTAGGAAGAAGTGGTGCAGTATGGTGGTGGCAGAAGGTGTGGGTTTAACTAAACTCATCTTAAATCGCAGATGAGAACTGAAGTAACATAGCAATAAAGAAAGCTATCTTCAACAGTCAGTGTTATGGCTGATGTGTAGAAATGATCAGCTTAGGCATGCAGGGCTAAGGGAACTAAATTACTGGTTCCTGAGTTGGGAAAGAATGAGAAAAACTGCTGCCAGATCAGGTGCTGTGATGAGACTAGAATGTATAGTTTTGCACTGAGGTTGACTTTGTGCCTTGGGACCTTTCTGAGTCAATATCATGGCATTGCATGCATAACATGTCTAAGTTTTCTGCCTGTATTGTAATTATTAAATGGAAGTTTAAAAGTGTACAGAATGAAAGCAAGGTTAATCAAGTAAGTATGATGAAAGAGAATATTTATTGATACATTTATTTGTTTCTTGTTTTTATGTGGTTGTCCAGTTGAAGTGGAAGAGCAGCAAAAATGATGAGACAAATGGAGGATACTCCGAAAATATGCTACAGAGACTGCTACAGAAGGTGAGTATCTTTTCTCAGGATTCCCTTAGCAGACAGTATTTAACAACACAGCAATATTTCTGACTTTAAGGTAGGAATGTGGGAAAACTGTACTGAATCTCTGGGTGAGATTAAGAAATATGATGGACATGTCCATTTTTAAGAGTGTCATAAAAGCTTCTTTTATGCTTTGAGTGACAGCTACAATGAGCTTGACCAGTTTTCAAGGCACACTCTTCCATGCTCATTGCATGTTTGTCTGTAATTTTTTTTTGTTTTTTTCACTTGGAAAGCTACATTGAGCTGTTTGTTCAGAGGGTATGATCTAAGGGCTAAAGTGAATGACGTAAAACAGGAGACCTAAACGGTGGAGAGATGGGCAGTCTAGAGAGTAGGAAGGAAAAGAGAGGAAAGTATCAGCTGTACAAGTTGGTATTTCATTTTGAGCAAGCTAGTCCCATCCAGCCTTGTTTCATTACAATGACACTTTAAGAGGGTGCCACAAAGTAAATTGCAGTTATTTTTAACAATGCACAGTCAGATGTGATCATAGTCTGGATAATAATAAAATGAAATTTATGTGACAGATGTATAGAAAGCCAACATTGCAGCAAGTCCTTTGAAACTAGCACTTAAAGTGTACCAAATAGTAGTAGAGTATTATCTTAAAGCATACTAAGTGAAAATGAATGTATGATTAATTGCAGATGTTAGTTTTGAGTGATACTTAGTACCAGTGGTCTTAAAGAACCATTGTGTTACAACTTCTCAGTACTTTTCAGCCTTTAAGTGACATTCTGATATGACTTTTTACTATGAGACCAAAATTAAAATATGCAATGTAGTCTTTGATACATACCAACATTTATGTCTGACTTTACATAAGACGAGTTGCAACATGTTTAATTGTCTTACTGCTTGTAGATTGGAGACAAAATAGAGGAGAGCAGAACTTCATGAGGACATGAAAAACTATAGTAGTTCAATTATGTTTGCATTACTCTCACAGAGTTAGGAGTGAAGTCAGAGACTAAGTTACCTTACTGGCAATAACAAGCAGCCTTTCTATGGCAAGCTTTCAAATACAATTAAACTCTAATTTCATCAGGGAAATGAAAAGGTGATATGCTGTAGAAATGAGGCGAGTAGTGGAAACTGGTATGGCAAATAATTAAATAATGGTGAGAGTGTTAATAACAATGTCTGTAGGACATAAAAACATTATCTATGTATATGAGCTTAATGTGGGGTAGTTTCAGTGGTACATCTATGCATTTGGTCAGTCTGTTGTACTTGAGAGGTACAGCATTCCATACTTTGCTTTATAATTAATTATTTTTTTCTGCGTTAGTATTAAGCTTTACTATTGTACATTACTTGTTATGCTAGATTAGTAAAGTATTCATGATAATAGTTGAGACATACAATTCTGATGTAAAGAAGGAGGTAGGAAAGCGATGAGTAACACAAAAGTAGAAGACCATATTTTTGACAGCATCTTTGACTGTCACAGTAAAGAAACTAGTCTTCACAGGTAGATTTCTGGACATTTCAAGTTTTGTCCATGGTTACACGGTGCATAGCAATCCTTTTGTTCATTTAACTGGGCTTTACAGGGGGAAAGGTTTGAATCTAAATTCAGAAAAGTGTATTTTTCATAAGCAGTTAGCTGTAGTGACTGCTTAGTTTAGCTAGACTGGCGGATTATAATGAACTCACTCTAGGTACAGTTTTACATTAGCCTACTTTATTGATGGAGGAATGAATGGGAGAGCATGGAGGTACATTTACATATGTTTTTCTTATCTGTGTAGCTTCAGTTGATATTTTTGGGTGACTGAAGCCACTCTCCCTCTTGCTGCATTAAAGAGTTTCACAAATTTGACCACTCTGTTGTCAGGGATTTGTCTTGTCCCTCTTGTTGATGGCCTTGACTTGATTTCCTCACATAATACTAGTGGTGGGTTGCTTTGATGCCACCTTTCAATACAGAAGCAGTTGGGCTGGCTCTCTTTGAGTCCATGTTGTGGATTTTTCCCCTGCTTAATACAGATTTTGTGTTATAAATATTGCTTCCTCAATGTTCTAGTTCTAGAAAATGGCAGAAGTCATTTCCTAAGAAATTGTGTCTTTATTCTCCCTCTTAAGTGGAAAGTATGTTACCACATTCTTGATCATTTGCAGCCATCTCAGCTATCAGCAGAATGGGCTAAATTATGAATCTGGACTGCTTTCATTATTAGAGATGAAAGGGCTAGTAGAACCTAATGGTCTGTTTAAAAATGTAAACTTGCCAGTGTGAGCTTTAACATTTATTTACTTATTCCCCTTGAATGCGTTAATGATTACATATTTTGTAATGGAAGAGTAAACACTTCCCATTGTTTAACTTGCATGGCCTTTAAAGGACAACAACGGGATAGTAAAGCAGATTGCTCAACCTGCTGTCTCTTTTAGTCCCTGTTCGTTGATACAGCCTCGAAAAATCACCCAAGCAGCTTTAAAAACGAATCCACTCAACTGTTTTCCCTGTTAGGCTTCCTACCTTTCTGTACTGTTTTACTTTCACTTTGAAAACCAAGGTGAAAAACCTCTAGCTGGTTCTGAAATGATGATGTCACATCTGCCAGAGCTCATGCTCTAGCTACCGGAACGTTTCCTCCCCTAAAGTGATATAATCCCCGCCTGATTTGCATGCTGTATAGAGTAGCCAGTGGAACTCCCACATTGTGATGTCAGAGCAGCCTTGCCCAGCCCACTCTTAACCTAGCAAAAATGTCAAACTATAATCTCACTTTTCTGAAGAACCCTACCAATATGTAAAAAAGTACAGGCAGAAGTACAGTAGCAGCTGCAAAAACTAAGAGCATAAATTTGCAATGACCATGCATAGACATTAATTGCATGTTTTTACATAAGAAGCAGATGTCTGTCACAATTAATCAACAACACTACATCAGATTACAAGAAGTATGCAATACCATAATTTTCTTAAATTACCACTTAAAAAAGCATGTGGGTGCTGTCATGCAAGTCTATGAAATATTTTGTGTTTATAGTGCATCATTTGTTAGCTATTTAACCAAACAGGAAGGAAAAATAAGTGGGAGTTTGATGCTTTGCAAAATAGTGATTATTCCCAGTGCTGTGGAGCTTGGTTCTAAATTTGACAGGAGGAGTGCAACAAAAAAAAAATCTCCCACTGTAAGAAAGGAAAGACTGACAAGAAAACTGTACATTAGTCTGGTCACCTGCTGTGACCTGTCAATCACATGCAGCTAATGGGTCAAATTACCCTTAGCTCTTTGACAGCTAGGGAAGGTAGGTGTGAAGTAGGAGGGGAGATACCTTGAAGAACTAGATTTCGGCCTTCACAAAAGAAATCAAGTTAGCATTTCTAAGAAGAAAGAACAATAACATGCACCTTTCAATTCTCTTCTGCAGCATTTGCACTGTTTGTGTTTGAAGTAGTCATTGAAAAAGGATAAAATTTTAACCAAAAGTAGGTGTATATAACACAGCAATGAATGCCTGTAAAATCAGTGGACTGACAGGAGCTTTAGGGAAAACTTGGCAGATCTGATGCAATTTTTTGGAGACAAACAATGCATTTTGGGATACTTAGAGGCAGACTAAAAGTCAGAATTATTTCAAGATGCCAGACCCCATGTGGTCAGAGTCAGAAATTGCTTATAAAAATATCTAAAAATCTCTAAATAGTCCCAGAGTGGTGTTAAAATGTAGGAAACACCAAACCATGATGAAATAAACATGTTTTTGAGTCTCTGGGTGCGGTTGTCCTTTAGGTTCCTCTATACCTATCCAGAGCAACAGATGTAGCAGTGCAAAGCCATTAAGCAGGATTCATGAGAGTGCCATTGCTTTCTCATTTTTTCAGACATTAAGGTTTCTTTGTTAGCTTTGCAGTATGTTTCCATTTCGAGTGTCTGCCTAACATCTGACTCACCACCTGTTCAAGTTCAGTCTTTCTTCGATTCTGTATTTAAAGACTTGACATGAGAATCTGCTTTGATTTTCAGAACATCACTTGCCCTGTGACTGTGATTGTCAGTTTTCCATTACCAGAGATCAAGGTACTGTCTCCATGACTACTAAAATAATTTGGGCAGTTTGGTATTAGACAAATTAAGATGCAATCCTGTAAATCTGAGTCCTAGCTATAATTAATAAAGGCTCCAGTAAAGTTTCCTGTTAGCTGCAAGATTTGACTTAACTTGCAAAAACTACAGACTCATCAATGTAATTAATCAGTTTCGTATTGTCACAGTAATAGTCTGTCAGTTACAAAGACTTTAAAAAGCAGCAGATCCATCAGTGTGCTCCAAGGAACCCTTATAGTTACAGATAGAGGGAGAGAGTTACTATTTTTTACAAGCATAATGCAACACTACGCTCAGCTAACAAGATTCTAGTTTCCACTATTAAATTTAACAACAAAGCTGGAGACTCACTTTTCACCACCACAGTAGGAAAAAGCTGGAACCAGCTTCCTAGTGAACTTTCCTCTCTTGCTTCCACTCATCCTTTTAAAAAGCATCTTAAAGAATATCTTAAAACTCACTGGCTTTGTCCCTGCTCTAACCCTGACTGATATCTCTTTCCCCTTCTTGCTTTCTCTACACTTCTCTACTCCACTGTTCTATGTCACATACCTGTAATATTGATTACCTTCTTACTACTTAAAAAAAAAAATTGATAAAAATGGTTTACAATTCAAAATTTTGTTCTTTTGATTGCTCTCTCAAATGATTGCTCTCTGTGTTTGATCTTAGCTTTAACCTACTAAAGGACTCTGTACAAGTTTATCTGAACCTCAGTGTAACAATGTGCTGTAATTCATTTGACTATTACTATATTATTGTAATCTTTGTCACTGCTAATGCTTGGAGCTTTTCTCCCCGGGCCTCTACTGAAAATAGGCATATATCCAGCTAGACTAGCCTGGTCAACAAATGTAAAATAAAATAAATAAATAAATAATATGGTCCCTCAAGAACATATCGACAAAAATTACATTGCCCACACTTAAATATCCCAAACTTGTTACTCGAATGTGCTAAACCCCGAAAAACCTCTGCAGGACCTTTTTCCAATATTTTCTTAATACTACCATTGTTTCTATAGACAAAGTTAGGCTTACCCCTAACACCTTGATCAAGTCAGCATTCCCTTCCAAAATTCTCCAGTTCTTTTGCATCATGTTCCTAATAGGACAATCCACTGTCATATCTAAACTACAAACGGTACCTTGTATAGGGCTAGTGTCAATAGCCCTTGCTTTACTATTCACAAAAGGTACCCTAAGTATAGTGGGATATAATAAATCTCTCTTGTTCAAAATATCTGTGCTGAGAGCACAAAGATATTCTTTGTCATATTCCCTTTCCGAAAACATGTGGGTGATCGTATCAAACTCTTGTGCCAAGTCCAAGTGTGTAGCTGTCATACAAGTATGTATGTACTGTTTGTTAGGAATATTTTCTTCATAAAAAAAGGGTGATTGCTCTTATTATGCAGATACCCGTTAGTAAAAGTTTCTTTTCTATGTATTTTACTATCAAATAGCTTTGATGCGTGATTCCATTCTAAGGCGACATCTAAAAAATTGACCCTACCTCAACACTCCCCTTCTACAAACTGCAAAAACCTGGACTTGGCATTAATGTCGTTCATAAATTGTCCAACAATACTGTCATTCCCCTCCATTCTAAAAAACAAATCATCAACGAATCTAACATAGAAAAATATAGTATACTCCTGCCTTAATTCTGCAAGAATGGTTGCTTCCCAAAATGCCATTACGGTGTTTACATAGGCCAGTGCAGCTGGAGATCCCATCGCTATGCCTTTGTGTTGCTTGTAGTAAACGCCATTAAATATGAAATATTTGTGATCTAATACAATTTCAGTCAAACTACACAAAATTTATCTTGTTGTGCCCTAAAGTACTATTGTCAAACAAAAACTGTCTCACAGCCTCCACCCCCTCTAAATGGGGTATACTAGTAAATAAGGACACTACATCGACAGTCAAAATAACATGTCTTTGGTTATCAAAAACAAAGCTTGAAAAAAAAAAACTGTCTCAGTTTGTCCAGAAAATCCCAAGAGTCCTTCAAGTAAGAGGGTAATTTCTGCACCAAAGGATTTAAGACGGAATCTATGACCAAAGCTATTCCCTCAGTTACAGAATGAGGCGAATACACTATTGGTCTAAAAGGAGGTTCCATCAAGCTCTTGTGAACCTTTGGAATACCGAAAAGTACCCATACTTTTGGTTTCTCAATAAGAAAAAAGTTATACATTTTTAAATCCATTGTTTGACTTATTAATGCTTCATACAAAAAGGAGTGAATGTACTGACAACCTTTAAAGATGTCCCTTACATTTACCTGAAGATACTAGTCAGCATTGTTAAGTAATTTTAAAATAACATTTCTGTATTGTTCATTACTCATGACCACAATGTTTCCTCCCTTGTCACTTTTCATGTACTTTAAGTCATTCCTACTCCTTAATTCAGATAAAGCCTTTCGTTCAGAATTCGTTAAGTTGTCATGCCATTTCCTATTCTTGTTACAATTATCTAACCATGTTATGTTGTCCCACATTCAACACACCCTTAGGGTGCCAGGGCACCTAACGTGTAAAACAAAAGAGGTAGTTTACATCAGCGTATGCAGTGGGTGTGAGGCATTTTATGTAGGGATGACCACCCGTACTTTGAAGGAGCATATGAGGGAACATTTTTACAGTATAAAAAAGAGGGACACCAACAGTGCATTGTTTAAACACTCAGAGGAGTGCAAAAAATATAAGACATTTTTATTTTCTATATTGGAGGTTGCAGAAGCTGACCCTAGGGATAGTGATTTTAAAAACTACTTGGAGCAAAGGGAAACACTTTGGCAAGTGAAATTGGAAGCGGACAAGAGACCTGGTTTAAATGAAGCTTTTAATATAAAATGTTTTTTTTTAAATATCGAAAATTAAAAGTTAGAAAAGTTTGAAGGAGGCTATATTACTACCCCAGCATTGTTTGTTTGCTTATTACGTGGTTCCAATTGACAGTTTTATGTTCTTTTGTAAATACTTTTTACGTAAGATTTTTATGATGAATGTTCCTTTAATAGCTTCATTGATTTTAACTAGGTCACTTGGTCTTTGGGATATGTATGTAGGTGGTTATTTGAAGTTCAATTGTTGTTCTGAAGAAGTCTGTTATAGATGAAAGCATGGAATAAAGTTTTTGTACGCTAACGTTTTATGGTTTTTCCAGTGTTCATTGACCATTGGAAGCCTTTGCCTTTTGGAAGTTAATTAGCAATAATGGTATTACCTTTCTTTTTGCTTCTTGCAAACTCATGTTGGTCTTTGTGATGTTGTCAAATGTCAGTCTTCCCTGAAGGATATGGACAGTGATATGGGCTTACTAGAAGCAGCATCAGCAAAGCTAACCTTTAGTCATCATACCACTAAACATCTTGTAGTCATGATTCAGAGCTGAGATGGGCCTATACGAAGCTAGCTTTAGTGGGTCCTTCCCTCCTTATGCATTTGCATAATTGACTTCTTCCAACTTTGAGTAGTTTGCCTGTATATTAGAATATTATTAAAAAGTGTCTGCTGCACCTCATCCTATTTTCCTTCTTCCATACTTTGCACAGGTTATTCACCTTTTGCGTGGTTCCCTTGGTAATGTTTTAATTCCTCTTTCAGTATCACGGTTTTAGCTTCATCTTCATCTATCTTAGGCAACTGTACAGCTTCCTTAAAGTCTCACACACACTTGTCTCTCTCCTCTTACCCTGCTCTGTAGTTTGGAGACCTTTGTAGTAATCCCAAATTGCTTTCAAAGCTCTTTCATGGTCTGAGTCATTTTTACCCAGTTTTAGTGCCCCTAATTTTTATTATGTCCCTCTACAACTTCCGTTGCCTAAGCTTTTGCGACTTAGGTGTCTGTTCAAAATAGAACTTTCTCATAGTTGCTAATTTCTTCGTATTCAGTTTCATGGGAATTATCTCTATCTTTTCCTTAATTTACTTCATCTTCTACCCCTCTCCTTGAGATATATTTGTCTTTCTCTGTTGCTCTGTCTCACACAATTACTTTATCGTTACATTCTTGTCCAAATAGCTTGCTTTGTTCATGTAATGTGATTTGTTCACTAGTCACTGCTTCCCATCCAACTCTCTAAATGTATTTTTTATTATTTCTTGCTTATATTTATCCCTTCTATCTATCTTCACACCTTCTGACTTCCAGTTCTCTAGGTGACACGTTTTTATAGCTGCTGTGATCACCACCCTAAAATTTTCACTTCTCAACTGATATGTGGGAAACTGAAGCTACATACCTGTCTTTAAAACCCTTTTTCATTACTTTCTCATGCTCCACTTTAGGCCTGTCTCTTCCAGCATTATCAGCTGTGGTTCTGTTGTCTTTAAGTAAACTATCACACAGATTCCTTTATCTGAGCCTGTTTACATTCCAGACTAGTAGCATAATCATTCTCTTTGATTACTATCTGGCTCCCCATGTGCAGCCCTTTTAATTTTAATATTAACACTCTCAGTTGATAATATCACAGAATCACAGACTCAAACTCCTGCAATTTAGTCAGGATTTTCAGCAACAAATTTCATGGAAGGTCAAATAATGCTTCAAATATGATCATCAATGTAGCACAAGGCATAGACAAAGCATGCCTAAAGATTACTACACGTGTTGCAACAGGCTTTATTTTAAGTAGCACATTTAGCTCTTTCTTTATACCCTTCTTCCAGTGGTCAGTTGCCACAGCCTTTGTTACAGCAACTTGAAAGGATGCCATTTTTAGTATCTTTATTAACAACACATATTACATATTGTTGTAAGTTAACATTCAATTATAAAACAGAAAACAAACCATTAAAAAGAATTTAATGTATTATTCCAACAGGATTTCTATCTTAACAAGTGATCAACTCATTGAATGTTAGATTGAATAATTCCTGCCTTCCGGTAAACCTCACTCCTCCTCCTCTTCCTAAACATTATTCTGCACGTATTGCCCCCATAGATTCCATTTATTTATATGTAGTTTACTCCTTCCCTTTTCTGAAGATCCCATATCCAGTTGTCCTGACTGAGTCACTGTTGGCAGTATTCTTAACAGATGGTTGTAGCTCACTGACGTCCTGCCAGGGTACCACAGCGTTATCTTCCTAGGACATGCATCTGGATATGCTTATCGGTGTAGGGGTATAAAACCGGATGTGTGTGAGATCCCCAGACTATCTCGCCCCCAGTCTGAATGTAGGTCATTGCACCCGACAGACTGTGATCGTTTGGTCGCTCGATACCAAAGCTTCTCTTGTCACATCAGATAGTGTCCCACTGGGGATCCTTCCTTTCTAAACTTTTGACTGTTTTGCTGTTATTAGATGTCAGCTAGGAGGGATAAGTATGAGTGAGGTAGGCAGATTCTGTACAAAGGCTTGCATATTAAGTGCCTGTTCTGTTTAGGCCCTGAATGCGACTATAAAACCTGCTCCATCTGGCAGTCTTTTTTTCCCTAGAACTCTATTGCTTAGGCTATTCTCACGTAATAACTCCCTTGAGACCCACTGCTCAAATCTCTTGGCCTGCTCCACCATATTGGAAGGCCCAGATGTCTGTGTTCTTCCTAAGAAAAAACTTAAAAGACCTAAAGGTGATTCTCCTTCCATCATCTCAGAGGCAAACGTACCAGCTAAGGTAGTCAAACCCTTGGCTTGCCAATTGTCTTCTTATGAGCCATCTACCGTGACCCATCCTCCAACAAACAGCAACTAATTATCTCAGTGGGCCCTTAAGGAGTCCCTCAGATCCTTATGTGGGAAGAGATTCCCGGTACGCTGATAGAAATACATCAAGGCTCAGAACCTCCTAAGTTGCTACAGGCTGACATCACCCCAAAGAAGAAAAAAAGAAAAACTTAAACACAAGACATCCCCTTCTGTGTCCAGGTAGAAAGGATGGATTGATTTTTCTCGTGTTATTCAAGGCAGTTATGTCTCTAAAGCCTCCATCCCTTGTGGCCCAGCCTTCTCAGGCCACACCACAAAAACAGGCTTTAGATTCTTTCTCACCTGATGAGGAACCAGACTGGGATTTTGACCAATATGTCAATTTACTTTTCCCATTTGCATTCTCCAGAACAGATATCCTCAGATATCCTCAGACTTTCTCCAGATTCCCCCTTGGAATAGGCCTCCTTTGAAGAAAACTTGCAAAGCATGATGAAGCATTTTGAACGGTGTCTGAGGTGCAAAAGAGATACTACAGACTATTAGAGATGGGCACTCCTACACCTCCTCCAGTTCCCCCAGTGCTAGTTACCTACCTAGATGCTTTTCAAGCCACTTCTTCTGCACCTGATGCTCAACCGTCTGCTCCAAAAAAGCTGGACAGGTTCTACAGAGTTCCTGATAAACTAAAATATATCTACAAAAACGCTGTGGCAGACCCAGATGCAGTATCCCTGGCCTTAGACAAATGTTCCAAGCTGCTTCCTGGCACTAATGTGCTACCCAATAACAAGGACAGTCGAGCAATGGAGAGGTGGTGTTAAAAAAGTGTATACTTCCTCCACTTTAGCCTTCAAAGCTATAAACTACCAAACTGAAATGATCAAATACGTAACTCTGTGTTACAGTCTTTAAGCAAAGCCATCACAAAGTCCCAGACAGTGGAATCAAAGCAACATATGCAGTCTCTAGTGGCTCAGGCCTCACAAATAGCCAGGCACAGTGTTAAATGCAGCTATGATGCTGTGGATGCCTCTTCCAGGCTGGCTTCTACTGGCTCAGTGATCAGGCCAACCTATTCTAGAAGATTTCAAGTCAAAGATTCTAAATTCCCCCTTGGATAACAACCTCCTTTTTGGCTCACAAGCTGCCAGCCTTTTCAGGATTTCGCAGGAACAGGGCAAAACAATGAAAGATTGCCGTCAGATTTTGCTTTCTACAGTTGTATTTTATTTTATTTATTTTACATTTGTTTACTGGGAAAGTCTGACTGGACAAAGTGTCCTTTTTAGCGGAGACCTGTGGAAAAAACTCCTTATTTATAAGTAACAGTATGATACATATACAACGTACAGATACAAATGTTGATTCAATCTCAGATACAAGCACAAAATGAAAAATGTGCACAAAAAATGCAACTGCGAAAAACACAGAAAGCAACAAAGTCACCAATAAGTGTCCAGTCACCTCTAGGATAATGTATACTATACAGCGATGAACAGCAACCAAATCCAAAAGTATAAACTGTTTATTGCACAATGAAAAAACAGAAAAATGCCGTAAAATGTAAACGGTTAAGTGCTTTCACCCATCTAAGTGGGCTTCTTCAGAACACCATAATTGTTACAAAGACGCCTTATAATACAAATTTGGCGCCAAAACCAGCTTCATTTAACCATTTCCATTTCAAACTGTTAAAGCCGTATCAACATATATAAGAAAATTGTTCTTACCAACTAAAAAATGCATTCACCTATCTCTAGGTGATATAAAGATATATAATAATATTGTTAAAATATTTATAAAATCAACATATTTATAAAATAAATTAAAGTACCGTTAATCCTACCCTAAATGTTGACAGTACCTGCATATTATTGCGTTTTATTCCAACATTACTTCCTTAACCAAATAATAACCAACTATTTATCATAAAACTCACAAAAATCATGATGACTACATGATGCAAAAAAAATTAAATATTGTTATGTTTAAGCATATGCGTCACTTTTAATATATTCACTGTAGGTGTAGTTAGCGACATGTACAAAAACGTCCTTGTCGCAAAAAGAGTCACCCACAACCTGTTTGTGTGGTCCTATGTCGCTGCTCAGTATATATCATATTAGCACCTTATAGGTGCACTATTTTATATATAAATATAAAAAAATATAAAAAAGTGCCTCTTAATGTACTAATACTTATTGCATAAGACTGACCAATTACTAGAAAATGTATCTGATGAAACGATACTTACAGAAAGACTTTTTACGTAAACAATATATACAGCACACTACTATATCCAAAGATGATCTAACCAAAATGCTATATAAAAAAGTTATAAATATTGATTACTAATATTTCCTCCTTATGTGATTTTTTTTAAAAAATACTAACTATTGTGTGTGAACTTATATGCCTTCCCATTACAGGATATGTAAGACATAGAGATGTGGTACTAATTCATTTCTAATATAGGCTTACAGGAAATAAAATCATTCATCCCAGGTAGTGACGTTGCATCTAAATATAACTGCCACCAAGTTTCCCTGTAGCTCAATAAGGTCTTATAATCTCCTCCCCAGGGGTTATTCTTAATAGTGTCTATAATAGCAAACTTAAATCTGTGTGAATGGCCTTTCATTTCTATATGCCTGTATAAGGCATTTGTGGGGTCCTTCCTACTAATATTATACATGTGTTCATATATGCGTTTTTTTAAGACATCTCACTGTCTTCCCCACATAATAACATGCACATTCATTACATAAAGCTATATAGACCACCATTTTTGTGTTACAATTCCTTTTAACAAATTTGACAGTGGGCTTAAATAAATTTTGAATCACCACTTCTTTTTTGTCTATTATGTATTTACATTGATTACATGATCCACATTTTGTAGTACAATAAGCCTTTCCATTATTTCTGTCCCTATTACCCAATTTTTGTTGTTCCAAATAACCTTTAATATTTTTCCCCATCTTGTACACTATTCCTGGTTTAGAACCCATAATTTCAGAAAGGCAGGAATCCCCTGTAATCAAATACCAATAATTGTGTATAATTTTAATCAATTCATTAGCAATTGGACTGTATCACATGATAAAAGATCTCTGATGAAGGTCCGTTCCATTTGACTCCCTTTTGGTATTACTAATGGATTTTGATCCCTGATTGATGTCTATAACAGATCCAAATAGGGGTTTATATTTTTTACCCCATTCTTGTAAAACATATTGCCCCACATCATACATCATTTCTGAAGGATAACCCCTTTCCTGAAATATATTCGTTATAAATTGAATTTCTTCTACTAGTGTATTAAAATCTGACATCATACATAGGGCTCTTGTACATTGCCCTTTGTAAATATTGTATTTCAACTTTGTTGGATGAAAACTACCATATTCAAGATAGTCACTGAAAAATGTACTTTTCCTATGTATTTTGGAATGAAGACCACCTTCATGTTCATATATATATATATATATATATATATATATATATATGTATCCAAATAGGCGATTCCTTCTTTACTATAAGAGGATGTGAATTTAAGAAATTCACTACTGTTGTTCAAAAACTGGATAAATTCGTCTAGCTTTTCCATACTTGAATTCCACAGAATGTATATGTCATCCAGAAATCTGGAGTAGTGCATAATACTGGAGAAGTGTGTGCTAGGGAACAAGGTGTTGTCTTCCCAATCAAGCATAACCAGGTTAGCAAATATGGGAGCACAAGCTGCTCCCATAGCTACCCCCCTGGTCTGCCTGAAGTGCTCACCCTCAAAGTATATAAGGTTGTTATCTAACACTATATTCATACATTCCATTATTAAACTGACTTCATCCCATTTAATATCTGAATGTTTAACAATAATGTTACAGAAGGCATCAAGTCCTGCGTGTTTGGGGATACAAGAAAAAAGATCAATGACATCAGTGGTTACAAATGTCCAACCTTTCTTCCAAGATTGAGTGGGAAACTTACTTAAAAATTCCCACGAATCTTTAACCATATGTGGTATTTTGTTGTATATATGTTTTAATCTAACGTCAATAAATTTGCCAATAGGAAATGTTTTTGACTTGCTACCTGATATTATGGGTCGAAAAGGTGGATCAGTAATGTTCTTATGAATCTTTGGGATACCCACTAAGGTAAGCAAGCCTGGGGTACTTGACCGTCAAAAACTTGTATATATCTTTAGTTATTCTACCATCAATATAAAATTCTTCCAAATAAGAATCTATTCTTTGATATGCAATATTGATCTCATTGGTAGAAATAGATTCATAATTACCTGAACCATGTAAAATATCATACATTCTTTTAGTGTATTCAATACTATCATATATAACAACCCCACCGCCTTTGTCGGGTTTCATTACCCTGATACTAGTGTCCGATTGAAGTTCATTTAATGTTTCCCTTTCTTTTGTAGTTAAATTACTAATAAATTTCTTTTTCTTGTATTCACTATACAAATTGTAAGTCTCCCTAGTCACTATTTTCTCATAAATATCAATAATAGGGTGACTAGGAGGAACATACGTACTCTTTTGACTAAGCCCTATGTCCATAATAATCGGTTCTTTTATATTTCTTTGAGTATTTGGCTTGTCATTGTACATTATAGCTAAATTCATTTTCCTAGTGAATTTCTTTATTTCACATAAACAGTCAACTAGATCAAAATGAGGGATGGGTATATATTTCATCCCCTTTGCCAATAAATTGAAATGTGTATTATGTATGTTTATATTAGAAAAATTGTAAATATTAATGCCGTTTAAAGTATATGTTCTATCCTTCACTTTAATTTTATTATCAGCATTGAATTTACAAAGAATACTGTTTTCTACCACCTCCTGTTGTTGCCCCATTCCTTCTGTTTGTCCTTCACCCTCGTGTAATATTGTTGGTGAAAATTGTTTCTGTGTGGTTGTCCTTGTTGTACTTGGTCCCCCCAAAAATGTGGTTCATTGTAATACTGTTCCCTATCTTTGGTTTTACCTGCATTTTGTTCATCATGATTGTCATATTTGTAGCTCTCCACTTCCCTTTATCATTATACCAATTGTATGCCACCCCTTTCCTATATTGTTCCACATCTCTATGAATCTTTTTCTGTTTAATTTCACAAATATTGTGTATCCATCTTTCCGCTATATTAAATTGTTTACAATATAATCTTTCCCATTCCGAGAATAATAGATCATTAGTAATTTTCATATTTAAATTCTCAGTTTCTTGTACTAATTTACATAACCTTTCATCATTGTATTTCATAATCATTTTCATAAAGTTAATACCACAGTCATCAAAAAATTGGTTGAATTCACATATTGCATTGTCTGTCAACACTATTCCCATAGGTACTTTAAAAAATCTCAAACCTTTGGGTACAATTTTCATGTTAATGCATTTCTGTAAATAGGCATGATGTGGGGCAATATGTTTTACAAGAATGGGGTAAAAAATATAAACCCCTATTGGGATCTGTTATAGACATCAATCAGGGATCAAAGTCCATTAGTAATACCAACAGGGAGTCAAATGGGACGGACCTTCATCAGAGATCTTTTATCATGTTATACAGTCCAATTGCTAATGAAATGATTAAAATTATACACAATTATTGGTATTTGATTACAGGGGATTCGTGCCTTTCTGAAATTATGGGTTCTAAACCAGGAATAGTGTACAAGATGGGGAAAAATATTAAAGGTTGTTTGGAACAACTAAAATTGGGTAACAGGGACAGAAATAATGGAAAGGCTTATTGTACTACAAAATGTGGATCATGTAATCAATGTAAATACATAATAGGAAACTGGATAATCAAAAAAAAAAGCAAACCAAAACTAGGATAGGAAGCCAGCCAGACAGTCAACCTCGATAAATGCACCAAATAAAATGCTCCAAATCCGGACACAGTGGTACTAGTAAGCTGACAGAATAAAATTTATTTTAAGCTCAACAACACAAGTAAGCTTTTCGTCAGAGTTCCACACCAACTTCATCAGAAAAACAATTAAACCGATACATTCCAACCCAAGCTCACAGTCCTTCACTAGAGACTCAACTTACCTAACTACCCATTAAAAAATATCATATTTATATAAACCCTAATATATCGGCTTAATTGCTAAGTAGTCAGGTGTTTTAATTAGCTATTTAATGATGTGTATGTAGAAATGGTTTGTTGTTTTTCTGATGAAGTTGGTGTGGAACACTGATGAAAAGCTTACTTGTGTTGTTGATCTTAAAATAAATTTTATTCTGTCAGCTTACTAGTACTACTGTGTCCGGATTTGGAGCATTTTATTTAGTGCATTTATCGAGGTTGACTGTCTGGCTGGCTTCCTATTCTAAATACATAATAGACAAAAAAAGAAGTGATGATTCAAAATTTATTTAAGCCCACTGTTAAATTTGTTAAAGGGAATTGTAACACAAAATGGTGGTCTATATAGCTTTATGTAATGAATGTGCATGTTATTATGTGGGGAAGACAGAGAGATGTCTTAAAAAACGTATATATGAACACATGTATAATATTAGGAGGAAGGACCCCACAAATGCCTTATACAGGCATATAGAAATGAAAGGCCATTCACACGGATTTAAGTTTGCTATTATAGACACTATTAAGAATGACCCCCGGGGAGGAGATTATAAGACCTTATTGAGCTACAGGGAAACTTGGTGGCAGTTATATTTAGATGCAACGTCACTACCTGGGCTGAATGATTTTATTTCCTGTAAGCCTATATTAGAAATGAATTAGTACCACATCTCTATGTCTTACATATCCTGTAATGGGAAGGCATATAAGTTTACACACAATAGTTAGTATTTTTAAAAAAATCACATAAGGAGGAAATATTAGTAATCAATATTTATATTTTTTTATATAGTATTTTTGGTTAGATCATCTTTGGATATAGTAGTGATGTGTATATATTGTTTATGTAAAAAGTCTTTAAATCACATAAGGAGGAAATATTAGTAATCAATATTTATATTTTTTTATACAGTATTTTTGGTTAGATCATCTTTGGATATAGTAGTGTGCTGTATATATTGTTTAAGTAAAAAGTCTTTCCGTACGTATTGTTTCATCAGATACATTTTCTAGTAACTGGTCAGTCTTATGCAATAAGTATTAGTACATTAAGCTTAAACACTTTTTTATATATTTTTTATATTTATATATAAAATAGTGCACCTATAAGGTGCTAATATGATATATACTGAGCAGCGACACAGGACCACACAAACAGGTTGTGGGTGATTCTATTCGAGACAAGGAAGTTTTTGTACATGTCGCTAACTACACCCACAGTGAATATATTAAAAGTGACGCATATGTTTAAACATAACAATATTGAATTTTTTTGCATCATGTAGTCATCATGATTTTTGTGGGTTTTATGATAAATAGTTGGTTATTATTTGGTTAAGGTAGTAATGTTGGAATAAAACGCAATAATATGCAGGTACTGTCAACATTTAGGGTAGGATTAACGGTATTTTATTTTTTTTTTATAAATATGTTGATTTTATAAATATTTTAACAATATTATTATACATGTTTATATCACCTAGAGATAGGTGAATGCATTTTTTAGTTGGTAAGAACAATTTTCTTATATATGTTGATACGGTTTTAACAGTTTGAAATAGAAATGGTTAAATGAAGCTGGTTTTGGTGCCAAATTTGTATTATAAGGCGTCTGGTGTTCTGAAGAAGCCCACTTAGATGGGTGAAAGCGCTTAATCGTTTACATTTTATGGAGTTTTTCTGTTTCTTCGTTGTGCAATAAAGAGTTTATACTTTTGGAGTTGGTTGCTGTTCATCGCTGTGTAATATACATTATCCTAGAGGTGACTGGACACGTACTGGTGACTCCGTGGCTTTCTGTGTTTTTCACAAAATGAAAAATACATGTTATACATTTCTCTAATACAATCATATAGTCTAGGTAGGAATAAAAATAATAGCAGCACTGTGACTGAAGGTAAAAAAACAAGCAAGTTAAGTATACATATGCTTAGTAGGATATACTATTCAAATAAAAAAATAACTGTTTAGCGTTTAATAAAACCTGGCAGTACATCTTCATATATTCTAAATAGGATGACCTGTTCCCCACTCTCTCATTCCTATATATTTTTTCTAACACACAAAAATGAATTTATTACAATTTTCACAAAGGCTACTATGCCTATAATGTGCATTAGAAACATCCTTCTTCTTGATGGCGTATATATGTTGGTAAATTCTTTGTCTTAACTGTAAACGCTACACAGTTCCCTGGTCTTAATGATCGTATTTCCATAGTGAGTGTTTTAGCACTAAGAGCAGATATAAATAGTGGTGAAACAATAAATGAACACAGTGTTTGTGTTTATTTAGGATTTCTTAGGTGCAGGTTCTTTCCAGGGAGGTTTAGGATTAAGTTAAAAAGGTTTCTTAATTATCAACTGGGTATTATTTTATTGCTTGAGAAAAACAGTTTTGATAGTTTTTGACAGTTTTTGCTGGTTTCCTTGTTGTTGTTTAACACCACCTGGTTGTTATAGAATAATGTGATAGCTTTATTAAAAGGCAATATAATTTTATAATGGTTAGGTGGTGTAAAATGTGTGTTAACAAAGTTGTTTGTAATGTGAACTATTATAAACATGGAAGAGAAGGACTTAAGTTGAGGGATGAAAAAACTATTAGGGTCATGAGACCAGATAAGGGGTGGAGGTACAATATGTATGGACAGTATAGATTATATGAAGCAAGGATGATGGATATTTTGGAAGACGCAGGAAAATATACAAGAATGTCTATCAACAAAATTCATGTAGCATATAGAAAAATATATCTTGCTTTAAATTACTTACTACTGGAGGGACACTGAATTATATACATTTTTACATAATAAAAAACCCAGAGTACCATCTATTTTTGGTATCCCCAAAGTTCATAAAAATGTTAATGACCCACCACTTAGACCAATAGTTTCTGCAGACGGTTCAGTAACAGGCTCCCTAGCAAAGTATATAAACACAAAATTCAAAGCCCTTTCCATGGCAGGAAGAGATACGTTAAGACTCTTGGGACCTTTTACGACATGTTAAACCCGATATCTATCGTAAAGACATTATATTTATAACGATTGACATTGTTGACCTATTCATCTCTATACCACATGACCAGGGTATGGATTGGTTTGAAGAAATTATTTCACAATACAAGAATATTGCAAACAACGAATTTCGAACAAGCCTAGTTTTGATGGATATGGTGTTAAAAAACAATTTTATTCACTTTGAGGGTGAATTTTTTCACCAGAAGAAGGGTGTTGCAATGGTGGCAAGTTGTGCCCCCACCTTTACGAACATCATTCTTTCATGCTGAGAAAAGAAATACATCTTCAATTCTGGATATGTTGACTGTTGGAGTCTATACAGGCGTTATCTGGATGATATATGCCTTTTTTGGACAGACACTGAAGAGAAATTTCACAATTTCTTTGAATACATTTCCCAGACTACCAACTTTTTAAAGTTCACTTACAATATAGATAAAAACAAAATGAACTTACCTGGACCTTACTATACATAGGAATGAGGATGGATTTAAGTCAACTATATTTAGAAAACCAACTTATTCCAGCTCTTATTTGTTGTATATGAGTGGACACCCACACTATCAAAAAAGAGGCTTAGTTAAAGGCCAGTTTATTAGGGCTAGCCAAATGACTTCTGAGGACAGTGACTATGAATGTGATGTATTAACAGAAATGTTTTTAGAAAGGGGGTACCCTCTATTAATGATCAATGAAGTTAGAAATGAGGTCACGCAAGGAGGAAAAGAAAGATTTGGACCCCTTTTATTTACAGACAGTCCCCAAAATAATGTGACTAAACAAAAAACAAATACAGCTAAGGAAAACTATGAAGGAGCTTTTATCATAAATTATGACAGGGATGCAGAAGTTGTCAGAAGCATAGTAGAAAAAGAGTGGGTTAGATTTGCTTCTATTTCAGATCTAGATACTATTTTTGATAGACCTTTTAACTGTATTTATAGAAAAAAACATCACATAAAAATATTATTGAGTACAACAAATGGGTGACAACACATGGACATAAAAATACTGATGCTTTTAAATGTAGTCATGTCAGCAGTGACCCTATATAGGCAATGGTAGTAATATTTATATTGGTGCTAGGGACAAATTAGTTACGGGGACCACCTACAGTAACTGTAACACAAGTGGTGTGATCTTTGTTGGCTATGGGTAATCAATGTAGTGCATTCTACATTGGGAAAACAGAAAGAAGGCTTCAGAAAATAATGTACGAACATAGCTATGACATAAAAAACAAAAATACTAACAATACACTATATAGACATGTTCTTTCTGTAATGGAGCACAATTTTTGTTTCAAGTTTTAGAAACAGTAAGTGGAGATATTAGAGGGGGCCCTTGGGAAACACAGCTAAAATATAAGGAATTGTATTGGCAGATAGTCCTCGAAGCTAATAAATTCACAGGTCTAAATGACATGGTTTCCATAGCCAAAGTCCTTAAGCTCAGGTCTGCCAAAGTGCATTTTTCCATTTAGTCACTAGAGGGAACCAAAATCTCAAAAAGAACAATACTAACAGCTAGGTAGTTGTAAATATATCAAAATGTATTAGTTTTATTAAATGGCTTGCTTGGCTTTCTTCCTGCAGTATTCTCCGCTTTTTTGTTTTGGAAAATATGATTTTATTATAGAAAGTTTTGAGTTTTGCTAGGTCAGATTTCTTAATATTTGTGTTTTTTTTAAACATCTTTATTGAATTATCACTTGTGACAGGCAAATTGACATTTATACAAAACTAATCAAACTATTAACAATTACCATTAACAAACATTATACTTCACATATATTACTAGATATCCTATAACCTAAGCAACATTGCATGTTATTCAATTCCTGCCCCTTTTTTTAATCAGGAAACATCTTTATTAGACCGCCACAACATAAGCAATCATACATTTATATCAGTGAAAGCAAACCACACCAACCCAATCCTAATTGCAAGTATTATACATCACAAACCATACTGACACACAAATGTTATACATCATTTATAATCTACCCAATCACTGTAAGTCGAACATTACATAGCTTATTTAAGTCCTGCTTTCTTTAAAACTTCATTCTTCCCCTGTATGTATTGTTCCCCCAATTCCCATTTTTTTCTATGTAGTTTGCTCCTACCCTTTTCTAAAGATCTCAATTCCAGTTGTTTTTAAATTTTGATTTCCATTTTCTAGTAATTGCTTTTTTTGGCAGCCACCATAATTAGACACAGCAAGGCTTTACCATGTCTAAGCAATTGTGATTCTGTATCTTAGCTCAGAAGAATCTAGACAAACTTTCAACTTAAGCAACCAATCACTTCTCAGCCTGGCACTTGCTCAATACTCATAGCAAGCACTAATAAACCTTAGCACTAGACCCCCCTATACTGTAGAGAAGGACAAGGCTCTATTCGACCTCACCAACTAATCAGTAAAACAGTTCACTGTACCTATCCAGGCATGTCCAAAGGGCAGTTTCAGGTGTACTCTCCAGTCCAACTGATGAACCTGGGCATTTTGAGGTGGTGTTACAACTGCCTCATGTACACAAACAACCCTCTCCTCCTACTACCAAACACTAATACATGAGAGAGATGCAATTATGCAACCAAACTGGAGGCTAAGCTCTCTCAACCCAAGACTGAACCAGACAGTCAAGAGGAGAAGGGAATTACTTGCATCACACCACCAGTCTCACATAGACCTATGAAACCAGCACCGGCAAAAAACACACATAAATACACAAAAACATACTCGGAGTCTCTAAATAAAAATCTGCAAAAGCAACAAAGACCTCCAAAACAGACATCCAAGCAACCTCCACCCCCCAACACAAACCATGAAACGCATACTTCACAAAACCAGTGTGCCAAGCAATCACAGCCCTTAAGGCAAAATAACATACCCACCACACTAGTAATAGGTAACATTATAGTCAGGCATGCTGATGTCCCACTCACTAGGCTGAACAAGGAGAAGGTTACTGTTAGCTGTCTGTCAGGTGCCAGGATCCGCCACATAACACAAGCACTCAGGTCACTCCAGAACAAGTACAAATACGACCCTGTCATTGTCCATGTTGGTGTGAATGACCTGAGCAAGTACCTCCCTGGACTACATGAAAAGAGACCTGGAGGAGCTCTCTGATCACGTAGCCCAGGCCGGTATGCCTCTGACCCTGTGTAGCATTCTGCCCTCACCAAGAATGATACCATGGTATAAAGAAAAAAATTATCAGTTTCAACAATTGGCTAAGCTTCTGGTGTCATTCAAAGGGGATCCAGTGTCTGTCAGCTTGGGATGACATGCTCGATGAGCCACACTGCTTCACTAGAGACAGCTTGCACCTGTCACCCTTAGGTTTTCGAATACTGGCCAAGGCTCTTGCCACTCCCTTAGTGTCTTTTTTAGGCAAGGCTCAAAAGACAAACCCACCACTGTAAGTAGCAGAAGTAATAAAAAACTGAGGGTGATGCTACTCAATGCCAGAAGTCTAAACCTCAAAATGCACGCACTCGAGGCACTCCTCAGTATGGAGCAAATCGATATATGTGCAGTAACAGAAACCTGGTTTAAGGCTCCAGAGAGCACCCCAGCCCTACCAGGCTACAGCTCATACCATACATTTTGGCCACAAAACCCGGACCGAAATTTTATTTATTTTATTTTATTTTACATTTGTTAACCGGGCTAGTCTAACTGGATATATTTCCATTTTCAGCAGAGGCCCGGGGAGAAAAGCTCCACATAGACATAGTAACAATTACACAGGACGCAGTAAAGAGCAGCATAAAAATATAAGGAGGGAAATATGCAGTATATGGAAAATATAATAAAAAAAAACAAACTAATTGCATTCAGAATTAACAGTTGTACAACAAATGTACTCAACATTCTTGTAATAAAACAAGCATAACTTATTTAGCATTATCTAACATCTTTAGAAAGAGAAAAGGACATTTAAAGACAATTTTGTAAGTAGATTAGTTATTTATATGAACCCTCAGTAATCTGAGTAATATAATCAGGAGGAGAAGGATAGTGGAGAGGTAAGTGATTAAGTAGTGAGGAAATAAAATAGATGGTAACAGAAATACAAAAGGTGAGGCCGTATCCGTATTCATCAAAGATACCCACACCTCCAGGTTAGTGGCACAGCACAATGCCTCAAAGATCATCCATGTGCAACTAACAATGGGCAAAATTGCAGTCCAGATTGTAGCTTGCTACAGATCACCCACCATGTCCCAGGGCCCTCATTCCACATTTCTGGAAACACTGGGAAATATAAAGGTCCTACCAAACACCCTGATATTGGGTGATTTCAATTACCCAAACATTAACTGGGAGAACTACTCAAGTACTAACTCCCTTGCCCAACATTTCCTAGAATTTATAAACTCTAACCCCCTGGATCAACTGGTCAACACCCCCACCAGAAGTGACAACATATTAGACCTGGTCATCACCAACATGGGCGACCGGTGTCCACACCAGAGGTCAACCCCTCGCTAAGTTAGATCTTGACCATAAACTAATCACTCTGGATATCCACATTCCGCCCCCACCCCCGGTCAAAGAAACCACTGTGAAAAAATTTTCAAAAGCAAACTTCATGTTACTTAAGATCGAGGTGGAAAGTCTCAAAGCCCCCATGCTAAAGGATAACGTTGTCCAAGCTGCAAAATCCTTTACAAATGCACTCTACAGGCACCTACATGAATGCATGGATCATGCTATCCCAAGCAAAACCAAGACTCATTCCTCCACGGAAAGGAAACCAGTCTGGTGGACCCCTGCCATAAACAAGCTATACAATAGAAGGAGGAAACTAGTACAGAAGAGTAACATCCCAAGAAGGGAAGACATCCCTGATCAGCATCAGCAGGAAACTACGATCCCTCATAAAATCATCCAAGGCTAGCTCCGAAAGAAAAATTGCCAATGACTCCAAGGATAACCACAAGGCTTTCTTTAGCTATGTCAAGAATCTAAGTGGCAATTCTCAGATCTGCTTGGAGTTAATACAGAATGGCACAAAATACACTGAACCGACTGATATCACCAACATCCTGGCAGACAGGTTCAGTGCAAACTTCACCCCCAAAATGACCCATAACCTTACCAGAAGAATGTAGTGCCCCTGAAATCACAGACAAGTTAAAACAGCCCTCTCCAAAGCCAAAAACACATTATCAATGGGACCGGACGGTGTCCCAGGCTGTGTCCTACACGAGCTCAAAGATGAACTAAACCCTCATCTAAACACACTGTTCAAACTCAGCCTCTCCACAGGCTACATGCCCATAGAGTGGCGCACAGCAGCGGTTATTCCGCTCCACAAAGGTATAGCCACAACAGACCCTGGGAACTATCGCCCTATAAGCCTGACTAGCTTGGTCTGCAAGGCTATGAAGCGTATCATCATGGATCTCATTAACAGAGACATTGGGAACCTCCAAGCATTGGACCCTACCCAGTTCGGCTTTGTTAAGGGCAGATCATGCCTCCTAAACCTGGTGGATTTTTTTGAGACCGTTACGAAGGCTATAGATGAGGGAAAGGTGGTCCACACAGCCTACCTAGACCTCGCAAAGGCCTTCAACACCATTCCCCATTCAGGTATTATAGACAAGCTCACCAGCCTGAACATAAACCCCTACATCATGAGATGGGTTGCCAACTGGCTCACGGACAGAACCCATATGGTAAGAGTTGTGGGAGCTAGGTCTGACTCTAAACTGGTTACAAGTGGCATTCCCCAGGGCTCAGTCCTAGGACCCCTCCTGTTTGGCATATACTTCTCAGAGGTACAGGCTAGCACAGCAGGACTATGGCTGACCATGTTCGCAGACGACTGCAAACTAGGGGGTATAATTGACTCTCCGTCTGACACCGACATCCTCCAAAAAGTTCTCACTGAGACAGATACCTGGTGTCAAAACCATGGCCTCAAACTAAGTGCCAAAAAGTGCATAGTCATCCCCTTTGGAAAAAACATAGTACCCGCAAACTACCACATAGGTGGTAGCCTCCTAAATACGGAAGACATAATAAGGGATCTGGGGACCTAAGTAGATAGTAACCTCTCCTTTGACAATCACATTGCCAAAGTGGTTTCAAAATCCTTATATGTGGCCCACCTAATCACAAAAGGGTTTGCATCCACATCAAAAGAGGTCATTGTGCCCCTCTACGCATCACTCATCAGACCCATCATAGAATATAATGCCTCATTTGGGATGTACCTTACAAGACACCTGCAACAGCTGGAAAGACCACAGAAGTACCTCACCAAGATGATCTCTGGCCTCAAATAGATGCCCTATGCAGCTCGACTGAAGAAACTCCAGCTGTACTCTGTTGCATATTGCCTACCCAGAGGTAATCTTTGCCTGATATACAAGGCCATTAACTACCCAGAATTGATGAACATGCTCCACCTAAAGAAAATCATATCCCCTCAAGTCACACGCTCTAGGGATCTAAACCTCACCACAGCAATAAGTAGGACGTGCTGGAGGGATAGATTCCTGTCCCAGAGACTTCCCTTGCTCTGTAACAAGATTCCAATCTACATTAGGCAGAGCTCCTCTCTAACCCTCTTTAAGAGAAACCTTGACGAGTGGATGGGAAACAGAAAGTATACCCCGGGGATCATTTCAATGGCTCTGCTGGACAGAGGCACAGGGAACTAATCCAAGGGGATGGCATAAGCCAACACATTCCGGCTAGGCTTATAAATGCCTTCAGGCAGATGGCCTAGTACCTACATATGAACCCAGTCTCCCATGTCATACCAACCTGCCCACCCAGCATCTCTGACAGTGCATCCCGCAAGGAATCTTTAAAGTCTACCAACCCATTGCACTCCCAGAAAAAGATGTTTCCAAGTACCTCTTTCTTCCCTGTCACACCTCTAGCATTTGCTGTCTACCTGAGGAAAAATTCTCTGGAGTCTACTTGGGGTATAAAAATATCTATGTTAACATTTCCAAGTAAAAATTGTAAATCTTCTAGATTTTGTTGCTAATTTAGGTGTGACGTGCATATATCCTCTCATTGTGAATTGCTTATTCAATCTCTCTTCCCAGTTCTTTCTAACCTCCTCTGATTGATTCTTATAGTTATCATGCAATATTTTATATGCTCTACTAATTATACTTTTCTAATGTCTGCTTCTGTTCTAAATTCTACTAAAAACTCTACTAGTGCTAGTCTTTTGCTTAGGAGCTCCTATTTCTTTCTGCTTTGCATATACTGTGATATCAATCCTTGATAGGGAAAGCAATCTGTAACCCACAGTCCAAATAAATTATTGGCCTTTTCCCATTCTGTTACCTTTCCATCTCTAGTTATTTGCTCCCAATACTTTGGTTTCTTTGCCAGTTTTCTCGAGTAAATTCCAGCCCTCTCTTGTCTACTGTCTTTATCCCTAATTGCAGTTATCTCTATCTGCACAATCTCCTTTCTCCATTCACATGTTGGTTTAGTTCTTAGAATACTTTCTGCTACATTATGGATGTAATATTCCGTATGATTATTGTTATTCTCCTTAAAGGCCTGCATCCAAAATCTTAGTCTCTCCTTGGTTCTTGAGCCCCCCCCCCCCCATTTCAACATCATCCCTTTCCACTTTGAATTGTAGTTTTTTGTTTGTAGATTTCTTAATATTTATGAGAAATTGTGAGGCATATAGTAACATAGAGATAAGTTGGTTCTTGCTATAGTGGCCTTTGAAGATTTGTTTAGAAAGTGCTGATTTCGGTAGAGGGTTCCTAGTTTTTTGTGACTTTTTTTTATTGTCTGTTATATGTGTATGTCAAATTTCATATTGTGGTCAATGACCACGCCATGTAATTTTGTTTGGGAAACTGGAGAAATAATTGTATGGTTTGATGATCATATATTGAACGGTGTGTGGGGGTTTGCAGTTCTAGTTGGATAGAAGAACATGAGTTTTATTTTGTTAGGGTTAAGTGTAAGTTGTCCATTGTTTAGCCATGATTCCACTACACTGAGTGACCGCTGGGTGAATTTTTGGGGAGTTTTTGTAGTGTTGGGATGGCACAAATCAGGGTGGAATCGTCTGCATATTGAACTATGGTGGCAAGTGGGGTGGCAGTATGAAGATTGTTAGTAAAGATAATAAAAAGGAGAGGACACAGAATAGATCCCTGTAGTACTTCCAAGGTTACAGGCAATAGTGAAGAGATTTTGTTGCCATTTTACTTCTTGGTTGGCGACCAGTTAGATATTTCTGGAACCAAGAAAGTGCAGAATGGTTAAGTTTGTTCCAAGAGTGTAGTTAAGAGTTTAGAATGAGAGACAGTATCAAAAGATTTGGACAGATCAAGAAGGATGGAGGAAACTAATTTGCCTTCATTGTGATGATGGTTAATAATGTTAGTAAAGTTAACAAGGGCAGTGGTGGTACTACGATTAGTTTTAGATAGAAGATTGTTGATTATTATGTAGTTTAAGATTTGTGAATGGATGCACCTCTCAGGTATTTTAGATGATTGTGATTGTATAAATACTGGCCAGAAATTTGATAATTCTGCCAAGTTCCCACCTTTATGTAGAGGAGTGATATATGATAATTTTAGGGACTTATTCTGAAATGGATCAATTTGTTGATATGAATACTGGATAAGATATTGCTTCTGCAGTGATTTTTAGATATTCTTCAGGTAGATAGTTGACAGCAAGCGGACAGAGCCCAAACAAAGCAAGGGCAAACGGAGCACGTAGAACAAGTCATTGTGCAGAAAAAACAATCAACACAATGGTCTGGGTTGAAGGTAGATAGGAAGTTAAAGGAACTGTAGTCTCCTGGTAATTTTTAGTTTTAAAGCAGGTAGTTTTTTATTTATTTGTTTTCTGATTACTCAGTATGTTACAATTTCCCCAGAGTGTTGTTTACAGCTATAGGGTAATTTTTCTTAATATTATATACTAGCAACAGCTATAAGGAGAAAAATTACAGCTCTAGGTAATTAAGCTTAGTGTTTTGCCCAACAACAACTAAGGGGAGACAAAATACAGCTGTGGGTAATCTTGCTTACTGTTTCCATAGGAACAGCTATAAGGAGAAAGATTACAGCTATAGGTAGTTAAGCTTACTATTTTGCCAAACAACTAGGAGAAAAAAATATAGCTGTAAGTAATATTGCTTCCTCTTTCACCCAACAAAAACTAAGGGGAGAAAAATACACATAGAATGTATTTATCAGATTTGGGGATGGTGGTAGATAAAACGGATGCTGCTTGAATTTCATCCCTAGTGGTGTGCTCTCCAAATATCTTAATAACAAGTAAGTTAAATAATCAGAGTCCCGACCATGACCTACATTGATACTTTTGATACTGTAAATTTCTTTTATCCAGCACTTTCCGGTTCTTAGCCACTTGAGTGAGTTCACAGAGTGCAATTTAAAGAAATTACAGCTGAAATACTGGATATTTTCAGGGATAGTTTCTAGTTGTTAGTGTCCTGTAAAGAAAAGTTATGGAATGAATATGTTTTCTGTTACCTATACTAGTAAAGCACTATTTAAAAAAAATGTCCCAGCTTACTCTAAGCATCTGTTGTGGCAGCTATGGCATAATACATTATATGTATGTAAACTCTAGCAGTATTTAAGTAAGAGGAAACAACCAAGACGTGCAGTAAAATAGGGAAATATGCATACAGATACAGTGAGGAAACTTAATACTTTATGCAAATCTTATGGCAGCTGTGGCACAATACATTACAGTATAACACATAATCACACAAAAACATACTCGGAGGCTCTAAATAAAGATCTGCCTAAGCAGCAGAGACCTCCAAAGCAGACACCCAAGCAACCACTACCCCAAAACAAAACACGTGCAACACATATCTCACAAAGCCAGTGTGCCGAACAGTCACAGCCCTTAAGACTAAATAACACACCTGATACATTTGTAATAGGTGACTCTTATCGTCAGGCACACTGACGTCCCGCTCACCAGGCTGAACAAGGAGAGGGTCATGGTGAGCAGCCTGTCGGGTGCTAGGATCCGCCACATAACACAAGCACTCAGGTCACTCCAAGGCAAGTACAAATATGACTCCGTCATTGTCCATGCTGGTGTGAATGACCTGAGACGTACCTCCCTGGACTACATGAAAAGAGACATAAAGGAGCTCTCTGAGCATGTAGCCTAGGCCTGTATGACCCTGACCTTGAGTAGCATCTTACCCTCACCAGGAATGATGCCACAATATGAAGACAAGATGATCAAGTTCAACAATTGGCTTAAGTACTGGTGTCATTCAAAGGGGATCCAATGCCTGTCAGCTTGGGATGATATGCTCGACAAGCCACGATGCTTCGCTAGGGATGGCTTGCACCTGTCACCCCTGGGCTTTGGATATTGGCAAAGGCTCTTGCTACCCCATAGTGCCTTTTTAGGCAAGGCTCAAAAGACAAACCCACCTCCATAGGTATCACAAGGGATAAGAAACTAAAAGTAATGCTACTCAACGCCAGAAGTCTAAACCTCAAGATGCACGCACTCGAAACTCTCCTTAGCATGGAGAACATTGATATCTGGGCAGTAACAAAAACCTGGTTCAGGGCTCCCGAGAGCGCACCCCAGCACTACCAGGTTATACCTCATACCATGCTTTTCGGCCCCAAAACTTGGACCAAACCACAAAAGGAGGGGGAGTATCGATATTCATCAAAGATACTCACACCTCCAGGTTGGTGGCAAAGCACGAAGCATCAGAGACTATCCATGTGCAACTAACAGTGGGTAAAACTGCCTTCCAGTTTATAGCCTGCTACAGACCACCCTCCCAAACCCAGGAACCCCACTCGGCCTTTCTGAGAACACTGGAAAATATGAAGGTCTCTCCAAACACCATTATATTGGGCTTCAACTACCCAAACATAGACTGGGAGCATTACTCTAGCTCCAGCACCCTAGCCCAAAGGTTCCTAGAATTTATAAACTCAAATGCTATGGAACAACTTGTTACCACTCCCACAAGAGGGAAAACATACTGGACCTGATCATCACCAACATGGGGACTCTGTGCTCCAGACCAGAAGTGTATCCCTCACTGGTAAGATCAGACCATAAACTAATCTCACTGGATATTCACATCCCGACCCCACCCCCTGCCCAGAAAACCACAGTGAAAAACTTCTCTAAAGCAAATTTCACACTCCTCAAAACCGAGGTGGAATCCTTCAAAGCCCCGGCCTGTGGAAAATCGGCCCAGACCGCAGAATCCTTTATAAACGCTTTCTATGAACACCTTCAGGAATGCATGGATCATGCAATCCCAAATAAAACCAAGACCCAATCCTCCAAAGGCAGACATCCTGTCTGGTGGACCCCAGCCATAAACAAACTATACAATAGAAGGAGGAAGCAACTAAATGATAGAGCAAAATCCCAAAAAGGGAAGGCATCACTGATCAGTATTAGCAAAAAACTACGGGCACTCATAAAATTGTCTAAGGCCAGCTTCGAGAGAAAAATTGCACAGGACACTAAGGATAATCACAAGGCTTTCTTTAGTTATGTTAGGAACCTGGATGGTAATTCCCAGATATGCTCAGAATTAGTCCAAAATGACAAAAAATACACTGAACCCACAGACATTGCCAACATCCTAGCTGACAGGTTCAGCGCAAACTCCCCCCCCCCTCCCCACCAAAAGGGCAAATATCTATCCCAGCAGAGTGCTGCTCCCCTGACATCTCAGATGCTCAGGTAAGAGCCGCCTCTCCAAAGCAAAAACACAGCATCAGTGGGACCAGACGGTGTCCCGGCTGCGTCCTACATGAACTCCAAGAAGAGCTAAACCCAAACATAAAACTACTGTTCAATCTCAGCCTTACTACAGGATATGTGCCCAAAGAGTGGCGTACAGCAACAGTGGTCCCTCTCCATAAAGGTGGTGCCTCAACGGATCCTGGAAACTATCGCCCCATAAGCCTGACTAGCTTGGTCTGCAAAGCTATGGAAAGGATCATCATGGACCTCATAAATAAAGATATTGGGGACCTACAGACACTGGATCCTACCCAGTTCGGCTTTGTTAAGGGCAGATCCTGCCTCTTAAACCTGGTTGATTTCTTTGAAACAGTCACCAAGGCCATTGACGAGGGGAAAGTGGTCCACACAGCCTACCTGGACCTTGCAAAAGCCTTCGATGCAATACCCCACTCGGGCATTATAGATAAGCTCACCAGCTTAAATATAAACCCCTATGTCACTAGATGGATTGCAAACTGGCTCAAGGACCGAACCCACATGGTTAGAATTGCTGGAGCCATGTCAGACTCCAAACCAGTTACAAGTGGTGTCCCACAAGGCTCAGTCCTGGGACCTCTCTTGTTCGGTATATATTTCTCGGAGGTACAGGCCAACACGGAAGGACTGTGGCTGACCAAGTTCGCAGATGACTGCAAACTGGGTGCCATAATAGACTCTCCAGCCGACACAAGCATCCTCCAAAAGGGCCTCATAGAAACAGACAACTGGTGCCAGAGCCATGGCCTCAAGCTAAATGCCAAAAGTGTATAGTCATCCCCTTTGGCAAAAACAAAGTGCCCACAAATTACCACATAGGTGGTAATCCATTAAGTACAGAAGAAGTAATTAGGGACCTGGGGACCCAAGTTGATAGCAATCTCTCATTTGACAACCATGTGGCCAAAGTGGTTAGAAAAACATTTTATATAGCCCACCTAATCATGAAGGGATTCACATCTAGATCAGGGGAGGTCATCGTGCCTCTTACTCATCTCTCATCAGGCCCATAATTGAGTACAATGCCCCTTTTGGGATGTACCTTACCAGACATCTGCAGCAACTGGAAAGACCCCAAAAGTACCTCACCAAGAGGATCAAAAGGCTCAAACAGATGCCATATGCTGCCCGGTCAAAGAAACTCCAGCTCTACTCAGTGGCATACCGCCTGTTCAGAGGCGATTTGTGCCTGACGTATAAAACCATGTCCAACCCGGAATTAATGGACATGCTGCACCTCAGAAAATCCAAATCCCATCGAGCTATGCGCTCGAGAGACTTGAACCTCAGCACTGAAATAAATAGGACATGCTGGAGGGACAGATTCATAACCCAGAGGCTCCCTTCACTCTGGAATAAAATCCCAGTCCAGGTTAGGCAGAGTCTCTCATTGACTCTCTTCAAGAGGAATCTTGATGAGTGGATACTAACCTGAAAAAAGGGCATAGCAAAATAAATTTAAAATGGGTGGCGAAAGCCAAACACATTCTGGCTAGGCTTATAAATGCCCTAGGGCAGATAGCCTAGTATGAACCTATGAGTTATAGAAATGCAGTCAGTGTTACGTAAAGACACAATAAAAGAGAAAACCTTGCAGATAAAGTGAATTTAAGCATATAGATTCAATTTAAAAGCTATAACTCAGTCCTGTAGAATGCGAATAGCATTCCGGATTGGTTAGGATAATCATGTGAAGAACACTAGAATCTTTAAACAGGTAAAACAGTGTTAAGTATTTTAAAGGGACCTGTACATTATAAACATAACACCTAGTCTTAAAGGTAATTAGTAAAACTGCCGTATAATCGTTTTAGTAGTATAGTGAGTTATAACATCAGCGTTCATAGGTGTTTACTAGGCTAACAACCACAAGGGCCTTTTTATGCCTAGCCATGTATCCCAAATCTCTGACAAGTTCTGATACCCTTGATAAGTGTAAGCATGGGCCTGGGAGATGAACCATTTACAGGTTGCCTGTTTTTATCAGAGACATAATGCCAAACCAGGGATGAATTTCCGGTTTCCCTTCCAATTGTCCAAGTTGCACTTGAATTGGATTAGGGAGGAACTCTGCTTCACATTGATGGGGGAGCCTGTTCCATAGACGTGGTAGTCTCTGGGATGCATACCTACCTCTCCAGCAGGTCCTATTTATGTTACAGGCAAGGTTTAAGTCTTTAGAACAGGTAATTCTGGTACTGTTTGTTTTGTGGATATTCAGGAAGTCCATCAGAGTGGGGTCTGACAATGCCCTGTATGCCAGGCATAGATCTCCCCTCAAAACCCTATAGGAGATGGAATACAGGGATAGGGCCTTGAGCCGGTCTGCATAGGACATATTACTTACACCTTGTATTCTTTTAGTGAGGAACCTCTGATGTTCTTCATGCTTCACTGTTGCAGTCATTACACTTGGGTTATTCTGCTGGCAGGCTACCCTCAGTCTGACTGAATTCCAAAGTCTTGGTCTGGCGTCGGTTGCTGTCACCTCCTCCCTGACGTCAGTGCGCAAGGGGTATAAAAGATGCAGCCGACGCCATTTTCTTCAGTCTTTCTTGCCACATGGTGCCCAAAGCAGAAGCAGTTCGCAACTGCTGGTCGGCCGACTCCTGAGATTTTCGTGTTCGAATTTCAGATCCGAAGTCTTCATTAAAAGTTAAGTACCCCATTGGGAAAAACTTTTTCCTTGTACAGACCAATGTCAGAAAAAGTTAATAATTGTATTTCTTGTGGGAAGCAAATACCTCATAAGGATTTTCATTCTTACTGTATTCCTTGCCTAGGCCCTGACCACGACGTTGCTTATTGTCGGTTTTGTGCTAGATTTAACCAGCGCACTATAAAGCGCCGGTACGATTTTGCTTTTCACTATTTTGGCAGAAGATTTAATTACAAGATGCCGTCGGATAGCCAACCGACTACCGCTACTCACAAGAAACACAAAGAAAAAGAAAAGGACAGGCATAAGAGGTCTAAAACCGATGACGAGGCTTCTTCTAAGCCAGTTGCCGGTTCGCCGGCTCTCAGTGAGGCGCTTTCGCAGCCCCTGACGCCTGCTACTTTGGACCCGCAGGCCGCTACAGGCTCCCACATGGAGTCGCCTAGGCCACTGGAAGCTCAAGGTATTGGACCTTCAAAAACTATTCCTCAGATGGGTCTGGAGCTGCTGAGCAGGCATCGGCTTCTGAGGGTGTTTTCAGACCTACTCAATTGTACATTAAAGCGGCTCCAGTTTCAAAGGCAAAGACCAAAGCATCTTTAAAGACAAAGAAACCAGTACAACAGCCTCATGGTCAGGCCTCCATGCCCCAAAAACAGATGCTCAAAATGGCCGAAGACTTAATTACTTTGATCAGGGGTTCCCATCCCCCTCCTGATAAGAGGCCTAGGCAAGAGACAGAATATGAATCTTCAGATCAGGTTTCCATTTCTTCAGATTCCTCTTCTGATCAGGAATACTCTCTTCCTCCCTATGAAGATTCTGATGCTGAAGAATCTATCCCTTCAGCCTCTCCTCCTGAGGATTACTCTTTTGGGGAAACCTTGCATACCATGAGGGAACATTTCCACTGGGAGAGCCAAGATTATTCTGAATCTAAGAAAAGGCTTAGTGACTTTTTTTACTCCCACAGCACAGGCCCCTAGCTATTCCACCTGTATTAGACATTGTAGATGATGTATTTTCAGAGTCCAGTCTGACCCCTGACTCCATACCTCCAGCTCCTGCTAAGCCGGACAGGTACTACAGGGTGCTTGACTCTCATAAATTCCTTTTCAAGAACCCTGCTGCTGACCCAGAAACTATTTCTCAAGGTCCCAAAGGGGTCAAGGCATCCACTGCAAAAAACCCTACCCCCTCTGACAGGGATTCTAGGGCATTGGACAAATGGGGAAAGAAGATTTACACGTCTGCTACCTTGGCTATAAGGGCTCTAAATTGTCAATTTCATATGCTCAAATATCAGCAATATATTATGTCACTGTTTAAACAGAAAATGTTGATAAATTCTGAAGGTGCAGAAAACAAAGAAATGCAGGATTTATTGCATGCAGCTGAGCAAGGAGGAAAGCATACTTTGCACTGTGGTTTTGATTCTTTGGAGGCCTCCTGTAGGGCCGCTATCGCGGTTTCTGTCATTAGGAGGCATGCTTGGTTAAAGGAACAAAATTTACCAGATCATGTTAAAGCAAAATTATTAGATGCGCCATTACAGCATGATACTTTTGTTTGGTGTTAAAGCAGAAGAGGTGTTAAAGAAAATGGAGGACAAAGCTAAATCTATGCAAACAGTCAAGGATTTCTTACAGGTACAGCCTCCAAGTTTTAGCAGGCACTGGCCTACATAGAATTGGTCCTTTCCAGTGTCAGACAGACCACAAAGGGGCAGATACAGATGCCCAAGAGGCAGATCCCCAGCCCCAAGGTTCATACAGGTCTAAACAATGGAGTGCTTCTACCTCCAAAAGTGGAAAAGACAAATCACAGCCTTACAAGAAACAGTCCCAATGACTTCCCCCTGCCTACGCCAAGCACTTATCTTCTGGCAGTGCCTTTAGGGGGAAAACTAGCACTTTTTTCTCAAAATTGGCACATAATAACCCAGGACAAATGGGTCTTAGACATAGTGTCACAGGGCAACAAGTTTCACTTTCATACCCTGCCAAGGGCAAATGGTTGGCCAGACCTACCAAAAAACCAATGGGCAGAGGCACAAAAACAAGTGTCATCCCTCATGGACATGAGGGCCATTCAACAAGTACCAGAACAAGAGCAGGGACAAGGATTTTATTCAAGACTGTTCTTGGTACCCCGAAAGGACAAAGCCTGGAGACCAATACTGGACCTATCTATTTTAAACACATATCTGGATATACCAAAATTCAAAATGTTGACCTTACAGCAACTTCTGCCCATGCTGGGCAAGAAGGCTTGGCTTGTGACTTTAGACCTGAAAGAGGCATACCTGCATGCCCCAATCAGACAAACATGCAGAAGATGCCTCAGATTCAAAGCTGGCTCAATGCACTATCAATTCTCTGCACTGCCCTTTGGCTTATCTACTGCGCCCAGGGTCTTTACAAAGTGCCTGGCACCAGTAATTGCATTCTGCAGACAAAGAGGAATACAAATATATCCTTACTTGGATGACTGCCTCATTCAAGCAGAGAACAAGGACATTCTACTACAGCATCTGGCATTTGTAAAAAGATTACTACCATGCCTAGGGTACATAGTCATCTAACAAAAATCAAAACTAGTACCCTCTCAAGAGGTAATATTCCTGGGTGCAAACTTAAATACAACTGCCCAGATGGCTTATCTCATGCCAGACAAACAAAGGCAACTGACTTCCTACTTCACACTGTTGGCAACAAAGGCCCAGTTATCTGCAAGAAAAATTCTGCAGGCTTTGTGCTTCATGGCATCCTGCATTCTACTAATTCCATATGTAAGACTACATATGAGGAAACTTCAATGGTACCTAAAAAGTGCTTGGACTCAGCATTGTCACAGCCTGGAAACAATAATTACTCTCATTCCCTGCCTCCAACAGGAGTTTCGATGGTGGGCGAAGGCCTGTCACCAGAACAAGGGACAGCCATTCACCTTACCCCCAGTCAGGCAGACATTGACAACGGATGCATCAGATTATGCCTGGCGGGCACACATGGCAGGAAGATGTATTCAAGGCACATGATCCGCCAACCAAATGCATCTACATATCAATCAAAAAGAGATGCTAGCTGTTCAGAATGCCCTGACATCCCTCAAGGACCTACTTCATCTGGGACAACTACTGATAAAGACAGACAATACCACGGTCATGTGGTATATAAAGAAGCAGGGAGGCACTCATTCTTACCCCTTCTGCAGACTAGCCATGACTTTGTGAGACACAGCATTGACTTACCAAGTACATCTGCAGGCACAATTCCTGCCAGGAAAGATAAATACTCTGGCAGACGAACTAAGCAGAAACCTCATGGATCCCCACAAATGGAAATTGGATCCACAAGTCTTCAACATGATAACAAGGAAATGGGGATGCCCGGACATAGACCTATTTGCCTCTCCTCACAACTGCCAACTAAAGAGATTCTGCACAAGGACTTATCACAGACAAGCATGGAAAGTGGATGCCCTATCTTTCAGCTGGAAAAACTTAACAGTATATGCCTTTCCTCCACTGCCTCTCCTCCCCAAGGTACTCCTAAAGGTCAGACAAGAGAAGCCAAAAATGATACTGATTGCCCCAGACTGGCCCCGCCAGTACTGGTATCCAATCCTAAGGAACTTGTCTCAATGCCCAGCCTGGACCTTACCTCAAATACCTCACCTACTGTCCCAACAAAACAATTAGATCCTGCACAGCCAACTCAAAACCTTAAATCTGGCAGCCTGGCGGATAATGTAGTCATACAAAACACACCTCTCACTAAAGCGGTGATGGATGTCATTTTGGAGGCCAGGAGGCCTAGTACTAGAAAATCTTATGCTGGAAAATGGAAGAGATTCTGTGCCTGGAACCAGGCACAAGGAATTGACACAGCAGTACCAAATATTCCTCAGATTTTGCATTACTTAACTGAGATGGTGGACCAAGGCCTATCCTTTTCATCAATTAAAATTCATGCCTCTGCCATTTCGGCTCATTACAATACAGAGCCACCAATCTTTTCTCATCCTTTGTTAAGGCAATACCTTAGAGGAGCCAAAAACTTAAGGCCTCCAAGGAGATCACCAATACCTGCATGGGACCTCAATTATGTTTTGGAAAAACTCACTCTGCCCCCTTTTGAGCCAGCCGCTACAGCTGATATAAAATTTTTATCTTGGAAAACAGCTCTGCCCCTGGCAATAACCTCTGCAAGATGAGTCTCAGAGCTACAGGCACTCATGGCTGTGGAACCTTTTATCATTTTTTTATCCAGACAGGGTTTCGCTGAGAACAAACCCGACATTTATGCCTAAGGTAGTGTCCAATGTGGCCCTTAACCAAACTATGCATCTGCCTACCTTTTATCCAAACCCACAGAATAAGGGGGAGAGAATTCTGCATTCTTTGGACATACACAGACAGCTATGCTTCTACTTGAACAGAACCAAAGCTTTCTGAAAGACTGAGCAACTACTAGTGGCATATGCTGCAGGATCACAAGGAAAGGCTATCTCAAAGCAGTCTATTTCAAAGTGGATAGGCCACAGCATTCGATGTTCATCGTGTTAAACTGCTGCAGTCATTACACTTGGGTTATCCTGCCGTCAGCTGGTCCCACAGTCGGCCAGAGTTCCAAAGTCTTGGTCCGGCGTCGGTTGCTGTCACCTCCTCCCTGACGTCAGTGTGACAGGGGTATATAAGATGCAGCCAATGCCATTTTCTTCAGTCTTTCTTGCCGCGCGGTGCCCGAAGCAGAAGCAGTTCGCAAGTGCCGGTCGGCCGACTCCTGAGATTTTCATTCCGAATCCAGAACCAAAGTCTTCTAAAAAAGCTAAGTACTCCATTGGGGAAACTTTTTCTTGCCTCAGACTGATGTCAGTAAAAGTTAATAACTGTATTTCTTGTGGGAAGCAAATACCTCATAAGGATTTCCACTCCTATTGTATTCCATGCCTAGGCCCTGACCACGACATCACTGGTTGTCGGTTTTGTACTAGGTTTAACAAGCGCACTATTAAACGTCGGTTTGATTTTGCCCAACATTATTTTGGCAGAAAATTCAATTACACCATGCCGTTGGAAATTCCGACAACCGCAATGCATAAAAAGCGCAAGGACAAGGACAGGCATCAGAGGCCCAAAAGTGATGACGAGGCCTCTTCTAGGCTGGTCGCTGGTTCTCCGGTTTTCAGCGAGGCGCCTACGCAGGCCCTGACGACCGCTTCCATCGAACCACAGACCGCCGCCGACTCCCATGTGGAGTTGGTTGGGCCTTTGGATGCACTAGGTCTTCAGCTTTCCGATCCTAACCCTACAGAGGGAACCGAAGTAGCTGAGCAATCCACAGCTACAGAGGGTGTTTTCAGACCTACCCAGTTAACCATTAAATCCTCTGCTAAGTCTAAGCCCCCCTTAAAAGCAAAGAAACAGACACAACTCTCTCTAGGACAGGCTTCCATGCCTAAGAAACAAATGCTAAAAATGGCCGAGGACCGAATCACCCTGATCAGGGGGTCCCATCCCCCTCCTGATAAAAGGCCCAGACAGGATGCAGACTATGAATCTTCTGACCAGGTGTCCATTTCCTCAGACTCTTCCTCGGACCTAGGATATTCTTTACCCCCTTATGAGGATTCTGATGCTGAGGAATCAATTCCATCAGCCTCTCCACCTGAGGATTACTCCTTTGGGGGAGACCTTACATACCATGAGGGAACATTTCCATTGGGAAGGCCAGGATTACTCAGAATCCAAGAAAAGTCTCAGAGACTTCCTTTTATTGCCTCAACACAGACCCCTTGCTATCCCGCCAGTTTTAGACATTGTGGATGATGTATACACTGAATCCAGTTTAAACCCTGACTCCTTACCCGCCAGCCCCAGTTAAACCTGATAGATATTACAGAGTCCCTGACTCTCACAAATTTCTGTACAAAAGCCCTGTTGCTGACCATTAAACTATTTCTCAGGGACCCAAAGGGATTAAGGCCTCATCAGCAAAAAACCCAGTCCCCTCTGACAAGAGACTCCAGAGCATTAGACAGATGGGGAAAGAAGGTATATACGTCTGCAACTTTAGCAATGAGAGCCTTGAATTGCCAGTTTCACATGCTAAAATATCAGCAATTTTTGATGTCTCAATTGAAACAAAAGATGCTTCCAGATGCAGATCCTCCTAACCTAAAAAAAATGCAGGATTTATTGCATGCAGCTGAATAAGTGGGAAAACATACTTTGCAATGTGGGTTTGATTTCTTAGAGGCCTCCTGTAGAGCAGCAGTTACAGGATCTGTCATTAGAAGGCATGCTTGGTTAAAAGAACATACGTTACCAGATCATGTTAAGGTCAAATTACTGGATGCACCTTTGCAGTGGGATGTGCTGTTTGGAGTTAAGGCAGAGGAGGTATTAAAGAAGATGGAGGATAAGGCAAAATCTGTGCAGACGGTGAAAGATTTCTTACAGGTTCAACCTCCTCGTTTTAGCAGAAATTGGCCAACAAAGAATTGGTCCTTTCCAGTCACAGATAGACCTCAAAGGGGCAGATACAGACGTCCAAGATGTAGAGGTCAGACACAAGGCCCTTACAGGCCTCGACAATGGGGTACACCAGACCAGAAAGAAGGGGAAGACAGGCCTCAACCTTATAAAAAACCGCCTCAATGACTTTCCACTGCAGCTGCCAAACAGCTCTCTCTAGGAGGAAAACTGGCACTTTTCTATCACAACTGGCATTGCATCACCAAAGACAAATGGGTTCTCATCATTGTATCTCAAGGTTACAGGTTCCATTTTCACACCCTGCCAAGGCTGAAAGGAATGCCAAATCTGCCACCAAATCAATGGGCAGAGGCTCAAAAACAAATTACAGCACTCATGGACATGAGAGCTATTCAAGAGGTACGACCACAGGAACAAGGACAAGGATTTTACTCAAGACTCTTTTTGGTTCCCAGGAAGGACAAAGCCTGGAGAGCCATGCTGGACCTTTCTTCACTAAACACTTACCTAGATGTTCCGAAATTCAAGATGTTGACACTACATCAGCTTCTTCGCATGCTGGGCAAGAAAGCTTGGCTTGTGACTTTGGACCTCAGAGGCATACCTGCATGTCCCTATCAGACAAAACTGCAGAAGATACCTGAGATTTCTAGCTGGTTCAATGCACTATCAATTCTCTGCACTGCCCTTTGGCTTATCTACTGTGCCCAGGGTCTTCACAAAGTGCTTGGCACCAGTAATTGAATTTTGCAGGCAAAAAGGAATTCAAATTTATCCATACCTGGACGACTGCCTGATTCAAGCAGAGAGCAAGGACATTCTACTAAAGCATCTGGCGTACGTAAAAAAGTTATTAAGTTGCCTGGGGTACACAGTAACCGAAAAGTAGTCAAAACTAGTGCCCTCACAACAGATAATATTCCTGGGTGCCAGCTTGAACACAACGGTCCAGATGGCTCATCTCACGTCAGACAAGCAAGGACAACTGACTCAATATTTTCAATTAATGGTAACAAAGACCCAACTCCCTGCAAGAAAAATCCTGCAGGCCTTGGGCTACATGGCATCTTGCATACTGCTAATTCCATATGCCAAACTGCATATGAGGAAACTACAATGGTACCTAAAAGAGCGTATGGTCTCAACACTGTCAAAGTTTGGAAACAGTTATACCACTAATTCCTTGCCTACAACAGGAGTTTCGATGGTGGGCACAAGCTTGTCACCTCAACAAGGGACAGCTTTTCACTCAACCCACAGCCAGGCAGACACTGACAACAGATGCATTGCATTACGCCTGGGGAGCCCACATGGCAGGAAAATGCATCCAGGGCGAGTGGTCCACAGAGCAAAGACATCTCCACATCAATCAAAAAGAGATGCTAGCTGTACAAAATGCTATCATAGCTTTCAAGAACCTACGGCATCCAGGACAATTACTACTAAAGACAGACAACACCACAGTTATGTGGTACATAAACAAGCAAGGGGGCACACACTCCTACCCCCTCTGCAGACAAGCCATGACCTTGTGGAACACAGCTGTAAACTACCAAGTTCATCTGCAAGCACAATTCCTGCCAGGAGAGAAAAACATACTGGCAGACGATCTAAGCAGAAACATTTTTGACCCACACGAATGGGAACTGAACCCACAAATATTCAGAATGATAACACAAAAATGGTGGAGCCCGGACATAGATCTGTTTGCTTCCCCAAAGAACTGCCAATTACAGAAATTCTGCACAAGGAGCTACCATCCACAAGCATGGAAAGTGGATGCCCTCTCATTCAGCTGGAAAAAACTACAGGTATACGCTTTCCCTCCTTTACCTCTCCTTCCAAAAGTACTCATAAAAGCCAGGCAGGAAGAGCCAAAGATGATCCTGATTGCACCAGACTGGCCACTCCAGCATTGGTACCCAATCTTAAAGAACATAGCACAAGAACCACCCTGGATTTTGCCTCAAATTCCACAGTTGCTGACACAGCACAACAATCAGATACTTCACAGCCAGCTAAAGACCTTAAATCTAGCTGCATGGAAAATTCCTTAGTCAAGCAAGCAATGCCTCTCTCCAAAGCTGTTATGGATGTCATTCTGGAGGCCAGAAGGCCTAGCACCAGGAAAGCATACTCGGATAAATGGAAGAGATTCTGTGCCTGGAACCAAGCGCACAGCCTTGACCCTCTTGTCCCAGACATTCCTCAGATACTTCAATACTTAACTGAGATGCTGGACAAGGGCCTCTCTTTTTCATCCATCAAGATCCACGCCTTAGCTATCTCTGCTCATTACAACACAGATCCACCAATTATTTCTAATCCTTTGCTCAAACAGTACCTCAGAGGGGCTAAAAACATAAGACCGCCCCGTAGAGCACCAACACCAACTTGGGATCTCAACTTTGTTTTGGAAAAATTAACTTTACCTCCTTATGAGCCAGCTAACACAGCAGAATTAAAATACATCTCTTAGAAAACTGCTCTGCTACTGGCAATAACATCAGCACAAAGAGTTTCAGAATTACAGGCACTAATGGCAGTGGAACCTTTCTTCATCTTCCACCAGGACAGGGTGTCTTTAAGAACTAACCCTACGTTTATGCCAAAGGTGGTATCAAGTGTGGCTCTAAACCAAACTATTCACTTGCCAACTTTTTATCCAAAACCAAAGAACAAAGGGGAGAGACTACTACATTCTTTGGACATTCACAGACAGTTACGCTTCTACTTGGACAAAACCAAAGCTTTCAGAAAATCTGAGCAATTGTTGGTAGCATATGCTGCAGGAGCACAAGGAAAAGCCATTTCAAAGCAGACCATTTCAAAATGGATAGGACACTGTATATGTTTCTGCTATACCACCATGGGAAACCTGTATCTAGCAGCATTAGATCTCACTCCACCAGGGCAACAGCCACTTCAACTGCCTACCTCAGAGGAGTACCTACCAAGGATATTTTGGAAGTAGCAACATGGAGTTCTGTGCATACCTTCACCAAGCATTACCATTTGATTTTATACTCCAAATCCAGAGCTGGTTTCACCACTGCTGTACTGCAGGGCCTTATAGCCACCCCTAATGCCTTATAGATCCAGCCTCCCTACCTTAGCTTTGGGATTCCACCCAAGTGTAATGACTGCAGCAGTGTAACACGATGAACATAGTACAGTTTTACCTACCATAAATGTAGATGTTCGAGTGTAAACACTGCTGCAGTCCAGGTTACCCTCCCTCCTTCCCCTCTTACTTTCTGATACTTACCTAGGTCATCTACCTTTTATTACCTATGGGGAGTATTTGTTGGTATCTAAAAATGATTGTTTGCTTTTCTTCTGTATTTTTACTAGCAGTTTGAATTGCCTACCTATTTGGGGGCACCTGACATCTGGGGCAAGAAAAACTGAAGAAAATGGTGTCTGCTGCATCTTATATATCCCTGTTGCACTGACGTCAGGGAGGAGGCGACAGCAACTGACGCCGGACCAAGACTTTGGAACTCTGGCCGACTGCGGGACCGCCTGACGGAAGGATAACCCAAGTGTAATGACTGCAGCAGTGTTTACACTCGAACATCTACATTTATGGCAGGTACAAAACTGTACTTTTCTGCTATTCACAACATGGCAAGCCAGTGCCTAAGGGCATTAGGCCACATTCTACCAGAGCAGCAGCCACTTCAGCAGCCTTCCTCAGGGGAGTACCAACCAAAGACATATTAGAGGCTGCTACCTGGAGTTCAGTGCACACCTTTACAAAGCACTATCATTTACCACTCTACTTTAAATCCAGGGCAGGCTTTGCCACTGCAGTTCTGCAGGGCCTCATAGCCGCTCCTAATGCTATTTAGCTCCAGCCTCCCAACCATAGCTTTGGGATTCAACCCAAGTGTAATGACTGCAACAGTGAAACACGAAGAACATAGTACAGTTGTATACACTTACCATAAATGTAGATGTTCGAGTGTATTCACTGTTGCAGTCCAGGTTACCCACCCACCATCCCCCATCTCTTTGCTGGAAGTTATCTTCACTTCTCTAATGCATACAACCTATGTGGTGTATTTGCTTGTAGATGAAGGTATTATATATTTTAGTGCATGCATGCTTTATTGGCATATTTTTAGCCTACCCTTTTTGAGGCACCTGACATCTGGGGCAAGAAAAACTAAAGAAAATGGCATCGACTGCATCTTTTATACCCCTGGCACACTGACATCAGGGAGGAGGTGACAGCAACCGATGCTGGACCTAGACTTTGGAATTCAGGCCGACTGAGGGTAGCCTGCCAGCAGGATAACCCAAGTGTAATGACTGCAACAGTGAATACACTCGAACATCTACATTCATGGTAAGTGTACACAATTGTACTTTGCCATTCCAGTTGTTGGATATGCCTGGTTAGGTACATACCAAAGGGGGCATTGTACTCAATGATAGGTCTTTATGAATGCCAAATACAGTGGAACAATGACTTCCTTGGACTTAGATGCCATGCCTTTGTTTATAAGTTGTGCGACATAAAATGATTTCCTCGCCCCTGTAGAAATGTGATGATCAAAGGCTAGATTACTATCTATGTGTATCCCTAAGTCCCTGACTGCTGGGTCAGCTCTAAGGGGTGCATTGCCAATATGATAGTTACCAGGGATGGATGACTTCCCAAAGGATACTGTTATGCATTTCTTGGCATTTAGTTTTAGTCCATCACTCTGACACCAGTTGTTTGTCTGTATCAGCCCCTCCTGAAGAATATTTGTGTCAGTGTGAGATTCATTGACAGCTCCTAATTTGCAATCATCTGCAAATTTATTCAGCCAGAGACCACTGACATTGACCTTGACTTCTGAGAAGTAAATGCCAAAAAGGAGCAGTCCAAGGACTGATCCTTGAGGGACTCCACTTGTGACTGGCCTCTTTGTGAGGCTGACTCCCCAGTTCTAACTTCCTGCGTTCTGTCTGAGAGCCAGTTGGCTATCCACTGGGTGACATACGGGTTTGTACCTAACTTCTTGAGTTTGTCAACAATGCCCGAGTGGGGTATTGTGTCAAGTGCCTTGTCCAGGCATTTCAGAGAGGGCCTGTTAGTAAGCACGCTATCTGTTGGCATAGAGTCAGTATATACAGATATGTATCATTACCCCTTATTTTAAGAAAAGTTGGAAATATGAAAGAAGAGCAGATGTAAAATGCTATTAATATTCTAAATTCTGCATTTAAGTAGCATACAATTAAGGAGCACTGAGAAAATAGCAAGGATACTTACAAGAGGAGCAACACAGTACCAGCTATGAGGCAAGCAGTTTCTGTTTATTTTTTTAAAAAATGTTGCCCAATCTTCAGCAGGTTTAAAGGACAACAGTGGGATTCTGTTATTAAGTGCTCAACTTTTCTGTTCTTTTGCTACCTATTTACAGTTCCTGCTATAAATAAACAGCAGTACTATAGTTAAAATATTGTAAATCAATTGTTTCTCTCCACTAGAACAGTACCTTACTGTACTGTGGTGGTTTCACTTTCAAAAAATGTTATCCCGCCCTGGAAAAGCTTGCTGCAGTCTTCAATTCATTGATGTTATCAAGGCCAATGAATACAAGTAGTTTTCTGGCCAATTCCCTCCCCAAATGACATCACCATGACCATCCTAAAACCTACCTATGCTGTGATGTCACAGCTCCCCGGTCCTTCCTCTACCCATAAAGAAAGTAAAGGCTAGAGTAAGAAAGCAGTATATGAGTCAAGTCTCCTGTCATAAGCTGTCAGTCACAGCAGATAACAGCTCAAATTACCCTTAGCACTTTGACAGCTATGGAAGTTAGGTATGAAGGGGGATGGGAAATGAGTCAAAGTAATTTAATTCAGGCTTCACAAAAGATTGCACTTTAGCCATTCTAAAAAGAAGCATCAGTAAACAGCACTTTGAAAGTCTGTTCTGAGGCATTTGCACTGTTAGTGTTTTAAGTAGCCATCGAACAGCATGAAATGTTACTTAAAACTGACTGAAAGGCTTCAGTGTATACATGTCAAATCGATGGCAGTGACAAGAGCTTTAGGAAGAAGGAGGCCTGTGTGATGTAATTATTTACAGACAAGCACTGCATTGTGGGATACCTAGAGGCCGCCTGAACAATCAGGATCACTTCAAGATGCCAGACCCCATGTGGTCAGACACAGAAATTACGTATAAAAATATTTAAAAACGTGTAAACAGTCCAAAAGTGGTGTTAAAATGTAGGAAACACCAAACCATGATGAAATAAACATGTTTTTGTCTGTGGATATGGTTCTCCTGTAAATAAAGTAACTAGGTACCCTAGGGGAAGGACAAAAGGATTACCTCATTTGTCAGGTAAGAGGTTCTTACAGGGAATGAGTGAGCCAGTCAGAATGCTTAAGCCCAGAAAAAACAGTCATCAAAATGGTCTGGGTTGAAGGTAGGTAGGAAGTTAAAGGAACTGTAGTCCCTTTGTAATTTTTAGTTTTAAAGCAAGTAGTTTACAAATAAGTAAAAACAACACTCTGTGGAAACTGGAACATACTGCAGTAATCACAAAAGAGCTATAGGGTAATTTGTCTTAATGTTGTACACTAGCAACAGCTGTAAGGAGAAGAATTACAGCTCTAGGTAATTAAGCTTACTATTTTGCCTAACAACAACTAAGGGGAGAAAAATACAGCTATGTATAATTTTGCTTACTGTTTTCCTAGCAACATCTATAAGGAGAAAAACTACAGCTCTAGCTACTTAAGCTTACTATTTTGCCCAACATCACCTAAGGGGAGAAAAAATACAGCTATAGGTAATTTTGCTTACTTTTTTAGCCAACAACAACTAAGGGGAGAAAAATACACATAGAGTTTACTTATCAAATTTGGGGGGAGTAGATAAAACAGATGCTGCTTGAATATCATCCCTGGTGGTTTGCTCTCCAAATACCCTAATAATAAGCCAGTTAAATAATCAATATACCGACCATGACTTACATTGATTTTTTGATGTTGTAAGTTTCTTTCTTCCAGCACTTTACAGTTCCTGGTCGCTTGAGTGAGTTCACAGAGCACAGTTAAAAGAAATTACAGCTGAAATCCTGGATATTTTCAGGGATATTTGCTAGAGTTAGTGCAATGGGGAGCATACAAGACCAGCTATGAGACTAGCAGTATCTGGTTCCCAGGTAGCATAGAAATTATCCAGCAAAATCTACATCCTTTGCCGTGAGAGAGCCTAGAATATCTCAGGCAAAGGAAAATTCCTAAGAAAAGATTCCCAGAAAAAAAGAAAAAAAAAACAAGGGATACCCTTCCGGGAGCCCTGTGTTTGGTAGTAAGCCTCTGTGACTATATTCTACCTACCCCCTCCCCATCAAAACCCAACCCCCTCCACTCTCTTCTCAAAAAGAGTCTCTTTTCTTTCCTTTCCATTTTGGGAAGCTATAACCTCTAACAAATGGTTCTTAAACATTATCAAGGAGTGGTATGTTGCATCTTGGGAAAGCAGCCCATCTCCAGGGGTAATACCCCCACCTCGTCCCAACCAGATGCTTCTGGTAGACCCTGTTGTGCAAGACTTAGTGGCTCACAGAACCATAGAAGAGATTCCCCTCAGCCTTTTTAGGAAAGGGATTTTACTCTGGGATCTTTCTTGTCCCAAGAAAAGAAGGTGAATGGAGACATTTTTGGACCTCTCCCAGCTAAACACCTTTCTGAGAGTTCCCTCTTTCAAAATGCTGTTTTTACAAACTCTTCTAGACTTCCTACTTTGTCAAGCTTTTCTGGTATCCTTAGACCTAAAGGATTCATAGATTCATAGATTGTTACTAGGCTTACAAACTAGGAGGCCTTTCTAAGCCTAGCTATGTTTTCCTAAAAGAATAATGATGTCCTGTATCAAAATAGCACATTGAGGGCCAGGCATTTCTTAGCTACTTCTGTGCATAAGGAACATGGGTGCCAGGCCCAGTATAAGTTTCTGGTTTCCCATCCACTGGTCTAGGTTGTGATTAAATTTGGTAAGAGATGAATTCAGCTTCACTTGGATGGGAAACCTTTTCAGAGGAGGAGCAATCACTGGGGGACATACCTGTCTCTCCAACATGTTCTATTTAAGTCGCAGACAAAATTCAGGTCCTTAGACCTTGCATTTCTGGTACTGTTTGACTTACAATTGTGCAAGAAGATTCATAAGTGTGGAGTTTACAGATGCCTTGTAAGCCAGGCATAGATCACCCCTCAGCAATCTGTAGGAAACTGAGTAGATGGAAAGAGCTTTAAGGAGCACTAAGTAAGGCAGGGTTGTTACGCCTTGTATTCTTTTTGTAAGAAACTTCTGAGGTTGCTGTAGTTGATGCATATTTCTAGTCAGGTACATACAGAAGGGAGCATTGTACTCTGATAGGTCTGATAAGGGCAGGGTACATTGGGATAATGACATCTTTGAACCTAGATGCCATGCCCTTACTTATAAGTTGCACAATATAAAAGGACTTCCTCACCGTTGTGGTCACATGGTGGTCAAAGGTAAGGCTACTGTATATGTGCGTACCTAGATCCCTGACCACTGTATCAACTTTTAGGAGCATATTATCAACATGGTTATTACCCCCTGATGACTTCCCAAAGGGTACGATTATGCATTTCTTAGCATTGAGTTTAAGATATGTTTTTGACACTATTTGTTAGACAGAGATAGGCCTTCTTGAAGGGTGCTACTGTCTGTAGGAGAGTAGATTATGACCCCCAGCTTGCATTTATCTGCAGACTTAGTCAGCTATAAACCTTAATCTATTGCTTCCATTCAGAGAAATGGATGCCAAAAAGGAGAGGGCCCAGTACCTAGCGCTGAACATCTCCACTAGTGTCTGCTCTCTTGATGGAGGTGGCCTCACCTGTTTTGACCTCCTGAGCCCTATCAGTGAGACATTTGGCTAACCAGTGGGTGATAAAAGAGTTTATACCTAGTTCAGTGAGCTTGTCTATAATGCCTGAGGTGGGGTATTGTATCAAAAACCTTAGACAGGTCGAGTTAAGCTGTGTGCCCAGTCTTGCCCTCATCCAAAGAAGTCCACCAGATTTAATAGGCATAACCATAGCTGAACTGTGAAGGGTCCAGAGTTTGCAGGTTACCTATGTCCTCATTTATCATGTCCATGATGATTCTTTCCATGGCCTTACATATGAGGCTGGTCAGACTTATGGGTGTGTAGTTCCCCAGATCGGACCTCCTTTGTGCAGGGGAGCGACAGTAGCTATTTTCCATTCCTTGGGCACAAAACCTAACTGTAGGCTGCAGATGAAAAGTGATTCAAATAGACCAGAGAGGTCATGTTTCATGCTATGTAATAAACATCCCGGGATGTTATTGGGATCCATTCTTCCTGCAAAAAACTTCTCAGGTTCTTTACAAGGTCATCATACTTTCTGTTTAGTACTTTGACCCTTGTCCTTTCTACAGCTCCAAGAGTTTTCACAATGGGTCTAGCTCCAGTAGTAGCGTTCTGTCGCTGTCAGTGCACACAAATCTTGTGCATGGACAACCTTCCATTCCAGGCTTTATCCAGGGATGCTCTCCTCAAGCACCTTAATTACATTGTGTGACTTTTGACCCTCCTGGGATTCACCATCAGTTAAAAAAAATCCCAGCTCATTCCTACCAAACAGTTGATCTGTCTGGGATGCTACCTGGACAAGTCGGCCATGCGTACCTCTATTCCTCAGGAGAAGTTCACTTCCCTAACCACTGATTTCTTAATGCTTTCCAGAGAGGATCATTGTTTGGCCAGACAAGTCCTTAGAGCCCTGGGACTCATGGCTGCCACTGTCCCTGTATTGCACCTCGCCAGACTACACATGAGGAAAATACAGTGGTATCTGAAATCTGTGTGGTCGCAGCACTCTCATCCTCTTGATACCTGCATTCCTCCTCTTCTTTGCCCCAAGAAGGCACTCCAATGGTGGAAAAACTAGGTTTTTCTCAACCTGGGTCTTTCATTTATTCAAACCCCACAGAACCAAATCCTGTTTATAGATGCTTCAGACAGGGCATGGGGACTTGAGCAGGAGACCTGAGTTCAAGGAGAGTGGTCTGCACATGTACTAAAAAAACACATCAACATAAATAAAATGATGGCACTGCTACTAGCCCCTACAGACCTTCTAACATCATTGGAATCAGGCAGTCTGCTGGTGCACATGGACAACACCACGTTGTTGAGGTACATAAACAAGCAGGGAGGCACAAGATCCTACCCCCTGTTCAAGCTGACATAGGAAGTCTGGCACCTAGTTTCTGAAGAACATATTGGCAGACTCTCTAAGCAGGGATATTGAAGACCCTCACAACTGGTCCTTGCATACAGAGGTTTTCAAATCCATAACTCAGATGGGAGACTCCCTAAACAGACTTCTTTGCTTCCCCCGAGCATCACATACTCACGCTTTTCTGCTCAAGGAACCCATCATCTCTAGCCTGGAGGACAGATGCCTTTTTGTTTCCAGTGGATGAGGAAGTTCCTTTATGCATACCTCCTCACCTCTGCTTCCAAGGCTGCTGCTCAAGATCCAGAAGGAACCTCCAAATCTCCTGCCTCTGACATCTTTCTGGCCAAAACAACACTGGATGTTCTTCGTGTTTCACTGTTGCAGTCATTACATTTGGGTAATCTGCTTGCAGTAGCCCTCAGTTAGCCTGATTAACAAAGTCTTGGGTCCTGCGTCGTTTGCTGTCCCTTCTTCCATGACGTCAGGTAGTCAGGGGTATAAAACATGCAGCCGACGCCATTACACCAGTCTTTCTTGCTGTGCGGTGCCAAAAGCAGAAGCAGTACGCAAGTGCCGGTCGGCCAACTCTTGAAATTTTTGTTTTTGAGTTTCAGAACCGAAGTCTTCATCTAAAGCTAAGTATCCTGTTGGGGAAACTTTTTCTTGCTCTTTACCGATGTCAGTAAAAGTTAATAATTGCATTACTTGTGCAAAGCAAATGCCTCACAAAGATTTTCATTCGTACTGTATTCCTTGCTTAGGCCCTGACCACGACGTACCTTGCTGTTGGTTTTGTGCTTTATTTAATCAGCGCACTATCCGTCATCGGTATATTTTCACCTCTAAATATTTCAGTTCTCTGTTTAATTATCCAGAAATATCATCAGTTAGCTATCCGACTAATGAGATTCTGAAAAAATGCAAGGATAAAGACAGAGACAGGCCGCCGAGGTCCTAAGCTGCCGATGACGCTTCTCCTAAGCCAGTCGCCAGTTCGCCGGTACTCAGTGAGGCGCTTTCGCAGCCCCTGACCCGCAGGCCTCTACTGAGACCCATTCGGAGTCCGGTATGCCACGAGATGCTTCTGCTGTGGAACCTGCGGATGTCTCTACCTTGGATGGGTCCGGAACCGCTGTGCAGGCACTGGCTTCTGAGGGTGTATTCAGGCCTATGGACTTGCATATTAAACCAACGCCTCCTTCTTCATTTAGGCCAAAATCTCAAACCATGTCTAAGAAACCGACGCCCAAGTCACATGCTCAGGCCTCTATGCCTAAAAAACAAATGATAAGAATAGCTGAAGATCTTATAACTCTAATCAGGGGAAGCCAACCTCCCCTTCTAAGAGACCTAGGACTGAAGTTGTTTTTGAATCTTCTGACCAGGATTCTGATTTTTCTGATTCTTCTGATGATCTGGATTTGCCCTTATCTACTTATGAGGATTCTGATGCAGAGGACTCTATTCCTTCTGCTTCCCTTCCAGAGGATTTTTCTTTTGGTGAGACCTTACATACTCTAAGGGAGCATTTCCACTGAGAAAGCCAGGATTTTTCTGATTCAAAAAAGAGGCTTAGGGATTTCTTACTCCTGCCTCAGCATGGGCCTTTAGCTATACCTCCTGTACTAGACATTGTTGATGATGCCTTTTCAGAATCTAGTTTGGCCCCTGATTCTTTGCCTCCTGCTCCCAGAAAACCTGACAGATATTACAGGGTTCCTGATTCCCACAAGTTCCTTTTTAAAAATCCTATTGCAGATCCAAAGACTATTTCACAGGAACCCAAGGGCATTAAGGCTTCTACTGCTAAAAATCCTACTCCCTCTGATAGAGACTCCAGAGTGCTGGATAGACTGGGTAAGAAGGTTTACACTTCTGCAACCTTGGCCATTAGGGCTTTAAACTGCCAGTTTCATATGTTAAAGTATCAACACCATGTTATTGGATTGCTTAAACAGAAAATGATGATTCCTGACTGTGCTGAAAATAAAGAATTACAGGATTTAATCCATTCTGCTGAACAAGTTGGAAAACATACTTTGCAATATGGATTTGATTTATTAGAGGCCTCTTTCAGGGCTGTTGTTACTGGGTCTGTGCTCAGAAGGAATGCTTGCCTTAAGGAACAGTCTTTGCCTGATCATGTTAAAGCTAAATTGTTGGATGCTCCCTTAAATCAGGACCACCTGTTTGGCAACAAGACTGAGGAAGTTCTTAAAAAGATGGAAGATAAAGCTAAATCTATGCAAACTGTTAATGATTTCTTACAAGTTCAGCCTCCTAGATTTAGTAGGCACTGGCCCTCTAAAAATTGGTCCTTTCCAGCCCCTTCCAGGTCTTCTCAAGCCAAACCCAGACACAGCAGAAACCCCAGGTTTCAGTCCCAAGGGACACACAAGACTAAGCAGTGGGGGGTTTCCACACCCAAATCTGGTAGTAGTAAGACTTCCCCCTATGGAAAACTGTCTCAATGACTTGCTTTTAAAACTTCCAAGCACTTCCCAATTGAATGCTCCTTTAGCTGGAAAGATTGGTCTGCAGGCCAAAAACTGGGGACTCATTACCCAGGACAAATGGATAGTGTCCCAAGGATACAGATTTCACTTCCACACGTTACCAACACCAAGCTGGTGGCCAGATCTATCCCCAAATCAGTGGGCAGAGGCCCAAAATCAAGTACTCTCTCTCTTAAACATGGGAGCTATTCGGTTGGTACCAGAAGAGGAAAAGGGACAAGGTTTCTATTTGAGACTTTTCCTGGTACCCAGAAAAGGCAATACATGGCGTCCTATCCTGGACCTTTCTACTCTAAACACCTTTCTGATGATTCCAAAATTCAAAATGCTGATTCTTTACCAGCTGTTCCTATGCTAGGCAAAGATGCATGGTTGGCAACACTAGACTTAAAAGAAGCATACCTGCACATCCCTGTCTGGGAGTCTTGCAGAAGATACCTACGCTTCAAAGCAGGATGTCCTTCAAGGATGCATCTGCAGTCCTTACATATGGGTTGTCCTGCCTCAGGCAGCCCTTCGGTCAGCCGGATTCCAAAGTCTGGGTCCGGCGTCGGCTGATGTCGCCCCTTCCCCGACGTCAGAGCACCTGGGGTATAAAAGCGTCAGCTGACGCCATCTTCCTCAGTCTTTCTTGCCACATGGTGCCCAAAGCAGAAGCAGTTCGCAAGTGCCGGTCGGCCAGCTCCTGTAACTTCAGCTACCGAAGACTTCAAAAAGCTAACTACCCCGTTGGGGACTCTTTCTTGCCTCAGCCGATGTCAGATCAAACGCTTAAAGTTAATAATTGCTTGACTTGTGGGAAACAAATACCTCAGAAGGATTTCCATTCCTACTGCCTCCCCTGCCTAGGCCCAGACCACGACGTTTCGGCCTGTTCTGCCTGTGCCTCCTTTAATCGATGCACTCTTAGGCGTCGGTCGGAGTTTGCAGAGGAATTTTTTGGGGCTAGTTTCTCTTATAAAATGCCGTCGGAGACTCCGACTTCTCATTTAACCAAGAAACGGAAGGACAAGGACTGACACACATGGACCTTGGTTTCGGCTGAAACCGCTCCTAGGCCTGCTGCGAGTGTCTCGGTCTCGGCTGAAACCGAGTCCTTGGTACTTCCGTCCGTAGAAACCGCTCAACCGACAGCCTCGGTCCCGGAGGCCTTTTCTGAGTCGGTTATTGAATTACCCTCGGAAATCGGTGTTCAGGAACCTACCGACACCATTCCCCTAGACAAAACTACTCCAGCACGTGGGGCAGCCAGGCCCCCTGCATCCATGTCCATAAAATCTTTCACTAGGGCTAAAGCTGCTAAGCAACAAAAAACTCTGCCTCCCAAGTCTATTTCTCAGGGATCCACTACAGGCTCTCAGATACTAAGTTTGGCTGAGGACCTTATTTCCTTAATTAGAGGCTCTCAGCCTCATCCGGACAGGGGCTCTCATCCCCCACTAGACAAAAGGCCCAGGGTTGAGTCTGCTGAACCCCAGTCCTCTGATGAGGCCTCTGATGTCTCTGCTCTATCAGATTACCAGGAAGAGGCCTTCACGGCCTACGAGGATTCTGATGCAGAGGAATCTATTCCCTCTGCCTCCCCTCCTGAAGAGCTGTCCTTTGGGGAGACCCTTTACTCCATGAGAGAGCATTCCCAATGGCAGGGCCAGGAATTCTCCGATTCCAGGAAGAGATTAAGGACTTTTCTTCATTTACCTCAGCATAGACCTTTGGCTATTCCTCCTGTTTTAAGTGTCATTGATGATGTGTATTCTGAGTCTAGCACTACCCCTGACACCCTTCCTCCAGCTCCTGTTAAACCCGATAGGTACTACAGGGTCCCGGACTCGCATCATTTTCTTTACAAGGCCCACTCTGCTGACCCAGAAACTATTTCCCAGGGTCCTAAAGGGGTTGCAGCTGCCACTTGTAAAAATCCACTCCCCTCTGAAAGGGAGTCCAGGGCTTTAGAGATGGGGTAAAAAAGTGTACACTTCTTCCACTCTGTCTATGAGGGCTTTAAATTGTCAATTTCATATGATACAGTACCAAGAGTATTTGTTAGATGAATTGCAGAAAAAACTGTTTTCACCTGAACCCCTAGATCGTAAGTCACTTCAGGATCTGGTACATAATTCACAACAGGTTAGCAACCATTTCTTGCAGTGTGGTTATGATACATTGGAAGCTTCATGTAGGTCAGCAAAGACAGGTGCAGTCATACGTAGACATGCCTGGCTAAAGGAACAATCTCTGCCAGATCATGTTAAGGCTAAGCTTCTGGATGCTCCACTGGAAAAGCAAAAGTTATTTAGCTCCACTGCTCAAGAGGTCTTAAAGAAATTTGAGGAAAAGGCAAAATCTGTACAAACAGTCAAAGATTTCCTCCAGGTACAACCACCAAGATTCAGCAGAAATTGGCCTTCTAAGAATTGGTCCTTTCCAGAAGAGAGATTTCAAAGAGGCAAGAACAGGCGTGCCAGAGGTAGAGGGCAGGCTAGAGCCTCCTACAGAGGACGTCAATTGCAGCCTCCTAACCAGAGAGGTAGTGCAGGTCCAACAACTGCTGCACAAGGACAGACTCAATGACTTCACCTTGACCCTGCCGACCAGGGCTCAATTAGAAGCACCTTTGGGCGGAAAGTTGTCTTTATTCTCAAACAATTGGCACAGTATTACAAGGGACAAATGGACACTGCAAATAATAGACAAAGGATACAGGTTCCATTTCCATACATTACCAGAAAGAAAGGGAATGCCAAACCTGCCACCAAATCAGAGGGCAGAGGCTTTAAAACAAATTGCCAACCTATTGCAAATGAAAGCTATAGAAAAGGTTCCTCTCGCAGAACAAGGCCAAGGATTTTACTCCAGACTATTCCTTGTCCCAAGAAAAGAAAAACAATGGAGGCCTATTCTCGATTTGTCCGCACTGAATACTTATCTCATTGTGCCAAAATTCAAAATGCTGACCCTACAGCAACTCCTTCCCATGCTGGGCAAGGGGTCTTGGCTGGTAACTCTAGACCTCAAGGAGGCATACCTGCATGTCCCTATCAGTCAAAGTTGCAGAAGACACCTCAGATTTCTTGCAGGTTCAGAGCATTATCAATTCTCAGCATTGCCCTTTGGCTTATCTGCTGCGCCCATAGTATTCACGAAATGCCTGGCTTCAGTAATTGCACACTGCAGACTTCAGGGGATTCAAATGTACCCGTATCTGGACGACTGCCTTATACAAGCGGACAGCCAACAAACTTTGGAAAAACATTTGAATTATGCCATCCGCCTACTGCAGGCCTTGGGATACACAGTCAACATTCACAAGTCAAGACTTGCACCATCCCAAAGAATAACTTTTCTGGGTGCGGAACTAGATACAACCACCCAAATGGCTTTTCTCACAGAAGAAAAACGAAGACAACTACCGGATTACTTCAAAAATCTAACAAAACAAACTCTGATGACTGCGAGGAAAATCCTGCAGGCCCTGGGTTACATGGCATCGTGCATTCTCCTGATTCCACAAGCAAGGCTGCATATGAGAAAACTACAATGGTACCTAAGGAGTTTATGGTCTCAGCACAATCACAGCCTAGAAGCTTTGATACCACTCATTCCATGCCTTCAAAAGGAATTCCTGTGGTGGGCCCAAGCATGCCAGTCAAACAGGGGCCTGCCTTTCAGCAAACCAGTAACCAGCCAAACCATTACCTCGGACGCTTCAGACCATGGATGGGGAGCACATATGGAGGACAGATGCATCCAAGGTCTATGGTCTCAGAAAGAATTGCATGCACATAAACCAAAAGGAAATGCTGGCAGTGATTCATGCAATCGAGGCCTTCAAGCTCTTTCTACATCAGGGCCACCTGCTAATAAGGACAGACAATACCACAGTTATGTGGTACATAAACAAGCAAGGAGGTACCCATTCCTACCCTCTTTGCAGGCTAGCAATGAATCTTTGGGAACTTTCCCTAAAACTCAATATAGAGCTGCAATCCCAGTTTGTGCCAGGAAAAGACAATATACTGGCGGACAGCCTAAGCAGAAATACCATGGACCCACACGAATGGATGCTGCACCCAGACATCTTCCTTCAGATAACACAATCATGGGGGAGGCCGGACATAGATCTTTTTGCCTCCCACCACAATCATCAGCTGAAGAAATTCTGCACAAGGACATACCATTCACAAGCATGGAAAGTGGACGCCCTCTCTTTCAGTTGGAATACTCTAACAGTGTATGCATTTCCACCACTCCCACTAATGACCAAGGTCCTACTGAAAATCAAGACAGAGCAGCCAAAAGTGATTCTAATAGCCCCGGACTGGCCAAGGCAGCACTGGTACCCACTGTTACGGAGCCTGTCACACACGAAACCGTGGCCTCTACCACTATGGACACTTCTTCTGACACAGCACAATTACAAAACTCTGCACTCCAGCCTGAAAACCCTGCAGCTGACAGCCTGGAGAATACCTTGACACCTCACCAGGAAAAGCTATCCAAGAGAGTAAAGGATATCATCATGGAAGCTCGCAGACCTTCCACGAGAAAGACATATTCAGCAAAATGGAAAAGATTCCACACTTGGAGCACCACAAAGGGCCTAGATGCCACAGTGATGAGCATGGCACATATTCTGGAATACTTGGCAGACATGCTCCATAATGGCCTTTCTTACTCTTCCATAAAAATTCATGCTTCAGCAATTTCAGCAGAATACAATACTGATCCACCTGTCTTCTCTCATCCTCTCCTAAGGCAGTTTCTAAGAGGAATTAAAAACATCAATCCTCCAAGAAAACCACCAGTGCCTACATGGGACCTTAACATCATGTTGGAAAAGTTGACTTTGCCTCTCTTTGAACCAGCAGCATCTTCAGAGTTACAGTTCCTGTCTTGGAAGACGGCCTTTCTTCTGGCCATAACCTCAGCAAGAAGAGTATCTGAATTGCAGGCACTCATGGCAGTACAACCATTTCTTATTTTTCATCAGGACAGAGTCTCCTTGAGAACCAATCCTTCATTCATGCCAAAGGTGGTATCCAGGGTCTCATTGAACCAAGCTATTCACCTGCCTACCTTCTTTCCAAACCCACAAAACAAGGGAGAGAAACTTCTGCATACCCTGGACATTCACAGACAGTTACGCTACTACTTGGACAGAACTAAGACTTTTAGAAAAACTGACCAGCTGTTGGTAGCATATGCTGCAGGCATTCAAGGAAAAGCAATTTCCAAACAGACAGTTTCAAAATGGATAGGAAATTGCATTTGATTCTGCTTCTCTTATCATGGAAAAGCTGTGCCAGCTAACATCAGACCTCATTCCACCAGAGCTACAGCCACCTCCACAGCCTTCTTAAGAGGGGTGGCTACCAAGGACATTTTAGAAGCTGCTACATGGAGCTCCATGCATACATTTTCCAAGCATTACAATTTACCCTTATATTCCAGATCCAGAGCAGGCTTTGCTACAGCAGTCCTGCAGGGCATTTTAGCTACACCATCATTTTCTTAGAGCCTACCACCCCCAGCTTGGCTATGGTATTCTACCCATATGTAAGGACTGCAGATGCATCCTTGAAGGACATAGTACAGTTTTGTACCTACCATAAATGTAGATGTCCGATAGGTATGCATCTGCAGTCAGGTTTACCCTCCCTCCGTCCCCTCTGTGGTACTTCTTGGGTACTTATCCTTCTTACAGCTAGCTGAGGTTATCTATTATGGTGTATTTGTTTTATATTACTGTGCATGTTTGCAATATTTTTGTATTTCTACCAAATTTAGCCTTCCTTAGAGGGCACTTGGCATCTGGGGCAAGAAAAACTGAGGAAGATGGCGTCGGTTGACGCTTTTATACCCCAGGCACTCTGACGTCGGGGAAGGGGCGACATCAGCCGACGCCGGACCCAGACTTTGGAATCCGTCCGACCGAAGGGCTGCCTGAGGCAGGACAACCCATATGTAACGACTGCAGATGCATACCTATCGGACATCTACATTTATGGTAGGTACAAAACTGTACTTTCTCTGCACTGTCCTTTGGCTTATCTACTGTGCCCAGGGTATTCACAAAGTGCCTAGCTCCAGTCATTGCATTTTGCAGGCAAAGAAATATTCAGATTTACCCATACCTGGACAATTGTCTAATTTCGGCAGAAAGCCGGGACATTCTTTTGAATCATCTGGCCTTGACTTGTCTGGGGTTCACCATAAATGAAAAGAAATCGCACCTGGTACCCTGTCAACAAATTATATTCCTGGGAGCAAGCTTGAATACAACTTCCCAGATGGCTTTTTTCACACCAGAGAAACGGATTCATTTGACAGCCTACTTCAGACAAGTGGCCACAAAAACCCAGCTATCTGCAAGGCAAGTACTGCAAGCCTTGGGGGTTCATGGCCTCTTGCATTCATCTAATTCCATACGCAAGGCTGCATCTAAGGAAACTACAATGGTATCTCAAAAGCCTATGGTGTCAACATTCACAGGATGTAGAAGCAAGGATTCCCATCATACCTTGCCTATGCCTAGAGTTTTTTTGGTGGACAGAAGCCTGCCACCAAAACAGGGAACTACCATTCACATTACCCCCTGCTGCCCAAATCTTAACAACAGATGCATCAGACTATGCATGGGGGGCTCACCTGGCAGGGAAGTGCATTCAGGGCAAATGGAACCTAAGTCAAATGCACCTGCACATAAATCAAAGGGAAATGCTAGCTGTACAGAATGCTCTGACAGCCTTCAAGGACCACATTCGTCCAGGACAACTAATGGTAAAGACGGACAACACCACTGTCATGTGGTACATAAACAAGCAGGGGGGTACACATTCGTACCCCCTTTGCAGACTAGCCATGGCATTGTAGAACACAGCCTTGAGCTACCAAGTGAATCTACAAGCTCAATTCCTGCCAGGAAAACTAATTACACTAACAGATGGACTAAGCAGAAACCTCATGGACCCACACGTGGAAACTGGAACCAAGGCTTTTCAACATGTTGACAAGCAAATGGGGGAGTCCAGATATAGACCTATTTGCCTCCCCCCAGAACCATCAACTGAACAAATTTTGCACAAGGATTCCCCACAAACTAGCTTGGAAAGTGGATGCTCTATCCTTCAGCTGGAAAAACCTATCAGTTTATAACTTTCCCCCTCTGCCTCTGCTCTCCAAGGTGCTACTAAAGATCAAACAGGACAAGCCAAGGACAATTTTAATTGCACCAGACTGGCCTCGCCAACACTGGTACCCACTCTTGCGCAGTGTGTCACGCTTGGCTCCATGGCACCTACCTCAGACTCCTTCCCTGTTGTCTCAGCAGGAGAACCAGATTCTGCACCCCTCATCTGCAAACCCTGAACCTAGCAGCCTGGCTAAATACCTAATACCTCCTTTACCATTCCTCAGTAAATTAGTGATGGATATCATTTTAGAGGCAAGGAGGCCTAGTACTAGAAAATCTTATGCTGCAAAATGGAAAAGATTTTGTGCCTGGAACCAATCTCAAGGAATGAATGCAGCAGTGCCCAATTTACCTCAGATTCTACAATACATGACTGAGATGCTTCATAAGGGCTTGTCCTTTTCCTCCATCAAAATTCATGCCTCAGCCATTTCAGCTCATTATAGCACAGAGCCTCCCCTCTTCTCTCACCCACTGCTCAAGCAGTTCCTCAGAGGGGCCAAAAATTTAAGGCCAACCAGGAGAGCTCCAACTCCAACAGCCTGGGATCTTAACTTTGTCTTGGAGAAAACTCACTCTTCCTCCTTTCAAGTCAGCTGCTACTGCAGATTTAGTTTCTTTCCTGGAAAACCGCTTTCCTTTTAGCAATCACTTCTGCAAAAAGGGTATCTGAATTACAGGCCCTTATGGCAGTGGAACCTTTCATCATCTTTCATGCGGACAGGGTGTCACTCGGAACCAGTCCCTCCTTCATGCCCAAGGTGGTATCCAGTGTGGCTCTTAATCGGTCCATTCATTGGCCTACCTTCTTTCCTAACCCACAGAACAAAGGGGAACGGATACTGCACTCTTTAGATGTGCACAGACAGTTTAGATTCTACTTGGACAGGACTAAACCTCAAAGGAAATCTGAACAACTGCTGGTGGCATTTGCTGCAGGGACAGAGGGGAAAGCTATTTCAAAACAAACCATTTCAAAATGGATAGGCCACTTCATTCATTTCTGCTATAAGCACCATGGAAAACCTATCCCACAGGGCATCAGACCCCATTCAACCATGGCTGCATCTACCTCTACAGCCTTTCTCAGGGGCGTCCCTACTAGGGGCATCCTAGAAGCTGCTACCTGGAGTTCTGTACATACTTTCACCAAGCATTATCATTTGCCAATTTTCTCTAAATCCATAGCTGGTTTTACCACTGCAGTCTTGCAGGGCCTTATAGCTAGTCCTAATTCTATTTAAATTCCTTCTCCCAACCTTAGCTTTGGGAATCTACCCAAATGTAATGACTGCAACTGTGAAACACGAAGAACATAGTACAGTTGTGTGCACTTACCATAAATGCAGATGTTCGAGTGTATTCACTGTTCAGTCCTGGTTACCCTCTCTCCAGCCCCCTTTCTTCTTTTGGCTATACCTCTACTCTTACTTACTATGCTCAAAAATCTTTTTGGTGTATTTGCTTTTTTGTTGGAGGTATATCCTTGTATTTATAGATTTAATTGCTTCCCATTAGGGGTGCACCTGACATCTGGGGCAAGAAAAACTGATGTAATGGCGTCGGCTGCATGTTTTATATGCCTGATGACCTGACGTCATGGAAGAAAGGAAAGCAACTGATGCAGGACCCAAGACTTTGTTAATCAGGCCGACTGAGGGCTACTGCAAGCAGATAACCCAAATGTAATGACTGCAACAGTGAATACACTCGAACATCTACATTTATGTACACAACTGTACTTTCCCCACTCCTGTTCATCTGTCAAAGGGAAATTACTGGAGAACCCCTACAAAAGCAGATCTAGTCACTCAACAGAAAGGGCAGCTGTTTCATCCCAATCTGACCTCACTCAGTCTAACACTCTAAATGATAGGATTCTAATCTGTACAGTACACATATTTTATGAAGAGGTGGTTTGAGTCCTATAAAAAGCCGGGAAACCTAACACCAGGAAATTTTACACAGCTAAGTGGAAGAGATTCTTAGTCTGGTGCCTTAAGCACAAATTCCAACCCCTTCTATCAATATCCCCATAGTACTTCAGTACTTAAATGACATTACATTTGTGGTTGCCCTACTCTTCTGTTAAGGTTCACGTATCTGCCATTAATGCTTGCCTACCATTGGAGTCGTCTCTCATGTCCAAGACAAAGGTTTAAGCTTTTTCTGAGAGGAGTTTTACATCTTAAATCCTGAAGGAAGCCTATTGCCCCACCTTGGGACCTTAATTTTTTTTGGAAAACCTCCTTTTACTCCCATTTAAACTGTCTGTTCAGCATTTCTTAAGTTCAGCACTTGGAAAACAGTGCTCTTCCTGGCCTTGACTTCAGCCCGCCGAGTCTTAGACCTCTATGCTGTCATGACTGCCCCTCCCTTTCTCATCTTCCACAAAGATGGGGTAAGCCTCAGGGCCAGTTCTTCTTTCATGCCAAAAGTGGTTAGTGAACTTAACCCTTAACCAGGCAATCAATTAGCCTACCTTCTTCCCCAGACCCTAAAATAGGGGGGAAAGAACTTACACTCCTTAGACTTTCACATACACTTGAGGTTTTAGGGGACAGAACTAAGGATATCAGAAAATCAGACCCAGCTGTTTGTCTTCTTTAATGGATTTCAGGTTAGGACAACCAGTTTCCAAACAAACTATTGCTTCCTGGATCTCAAAGGCTATTTCCTTCTGCTACTGTCACCATGAAACGACTTTACCCACGTGACCAAATGCACACCACTTCAGCATTGGCCTCATATGGGTCCTTCCACAATGGGGTAGATATCAGGTCCATTCTAGAAGCAGCAACTTGGTCATCTGTCCACACTTTCACTAAACACTGTAAGCTAGACTCCTTCTCTAGGTCCAAGGCAGTGTTTGCTAGAACTATTCTGTCAGGCCTCCTGAACTCTTTGTCGTCGTCTTTTTAAGCCTCCCACCCTTCTCTCTCTACAGGTCTAGGAGTCACCCATCTGTTAATACTGCAGCAGTGACTCAGTCAAGACATAGTACAGTTGTATAAAAAACTTATCATAACAGTAGATTTTCTGCTGATCACTGTTGCAGTATTTCTTCTTTCCCAACTTATCCACCTTCTCTTATTTTTCTCTGTCTGTTGGCACAAACATTATGCCTTACAGTCACAGGCACACATGCTCATTATCCCAGGATATTACAGCTTTCCTGATCGGGAACTTCCTTATCCTTTTCAAACTAAACTCCTCCTAGCTGACCAGTCTTATTCCTTGGTTTTCTTCAGACTGCTGCTGGCTTGGAGATGGTCTGAGGACCTCACATGTGCATTCACCCAGTGCCAATGAGCTGTGGTCATTATCTGGACGCATCTCCCTAGGAAGGTAATGCTTTGATACCCCAGCCAGATGTCAGCGAGCTACACCCTGTTAGGAATACTGCAACAGTTTCTCCTCATTTCTCAGACAACTTTCTACCATATCACCAATATCTTTAACACTAAAATTACCCTAGCGGCTTTCGGTAAAGATCTAAATCTTTGTACTCACTACCTAATTCAGACCTCCAGAAACTACAGTCCACTATAGAGACCTTTTCAACTTTCTTGAATTACAAACTAAACCTAAAGAAACAAAATTAACTCCCTCTGTCAGCTTCCCACATACTCCTTAGCAGCTGGTATTAAAACTAACAGTTCATTAAAATAGCTAGGAATATCCTTCCACCAAGATCCTAAACAATCATACAAATAACATTAATCTCTGGTCAAACATACAACATGATATGGGCAGATGGACAAAATTTCAACTTCCATTCCTAGCTAAAATAGCCACAATCAAAATTAATCTTCTACCCAGATTTCTGTATATATTTAATGCCTCCAATACCATTATTAACCTAAAATTCTTCAAAACCATTCACTCCGCAATTTCCAAATTTATTTGGGTCTCCAAATCAGTCAGAATCAGTTATAATAAATTGACATACCATAAAAACTATGGAGGGTTAGGGCTGCTGGACTTTAAACTCTACTATGATATCATAAACTGTAATAGACTAATAATAGTAGCCAACCACACCCCTTCACCACAACAATGGTCTCCAGCCTGGATCAAACTATTACACAACTATATCAAAACACTATCCATAAATCTCAGAGCCCTCCCTTTCCTTTGCAATGAAAATTTGAAAAATCTTAAAATACACCCAGTCATTAAACATAAAATCACCATCATACAAAGGGTGTTCATATCATTAAACCTATATTATACATTCACTTCCCTACAACCAACCGGCCTTAACCCCAATCTCAAAATGAATAACAATATGATTAACCTAAACGATTATCCCCTCCTCAAGAAACTAACCATCTCTGATATATTTCCCTTCAAAAACAATACTATCACTGAAATGAGAACACAATTAAAGCTCCCTAAAAGCTGTACAATCATTTTAAGGCAAATTTGAGACTTTAGCCAATACATCGTAGACAATCTTGATATTGGTGCAATTGACATTCAAACCTGTAAAACCATATGGAACCTCCTATCCTCAAACAAAAAAAATGCTAACTCCTACAAACTTATTCTATCAATCAAAATGCAAAAAAAAAAGATGTTCTTCATGTTTCACTGTTGCAGTCATCACCTGTGGGTTATCCCTGCTGTGGTAGCCCTTGGCCGGCCCGAATACGAGAGTCAGTGTTTTTCTGCGTCAGCTGCTGTTGCTTGTTTACTGACATCAGGTCATCAGTGCTATAAAGCAAGGCAGCTGACACCATTACATCAGTCTATCTTGCCGTGGAGCCCGTAGCAGAAGCAGTTCACAAGTGTGCCAGTCGGTCGCTACCAAAGTTTGAATTACAGCTAAAAACGTCTAAAGCTAAGCACCCCATTGGGGATCCTTTTTTCTTGCACTAACTGATGTCAGAAAAAGTTAACAACTATCTCGCCTGTGCAAAGCAGATCCCACACAGACTTTCATTCATACTGCGTCACTTGTTTAGGCCCAAACCACGACATCCCCTGTTGCTGGTTCTGTGCCCTTTTTAATGCGCGAACCATTCGTCGTAAAGCTCTTATTGTAGACCGGTATTTTTGTCTTCCATCTTCGCATTCCGAAAAGGAGTCTATCAGCCAACAATCTGTAGACATTCCGAAAAAACGTAGAGATAAAGATAGAGACAGACCACACAAGGCTAAGACCTCCGACAACTTTACCTCTAAGCAGGTCGTCAGTTCTCCGGAATTCAGTGTTGTGCTTTCGCAGTCCCTGATGCCCGATACGATATCTATGCAGGCCTCTACCAAGACCCTTTTTTTGGAGTCAGGTGTGCCGCAGAAATCTTCTTCATCTTCCTAGCCTTTGGTTGTCTCTGCCTCTGATGGTTTGGAGCCGCGATGCAGGCACCGGCTTCTGAGGAGGCATTTCACACTAGCAAATCTAGACAAGAAATGATGTCTTCTCATCTGACCACCATTTCTGTCGGACCGATGGATACTCTTAGGCCTAGAAGCCAGGCCACTCCTAGAAAATCTATCTCTAGCCACCATCTTACTCCTGCTCCATCACCAAAGCCCTAATGCTTAAAATGGCGGAGGATTTTATCTCCCTTATCAGGGGCAGTCAGGCCACAACTTCTAAAAGGAAAAGACATCCTTCTCCTGAAATACTGACAGAACAGGATTCTGAGGAATCTGATTATTCAGATTCTGAAGAGGAACAACCTCTGACTGCTTATGAGGATTCAGATGCAGGGGAATCCATTCCTTCTGCTGCCCCACCAGAAGATGTGACCTTTGGGAAACCCTTCACACCCTCAAGGAACATTTCCACTGGGAATCCCAGGACTTCCCTCAGTCTAAGAAAAGACTAAGAGAGTTTCTAGACCTGCCCCAGCACATACCCTTGGCCATCCCCCCTATCTTAGAGGTGGTGGATGATGTTTTCCATGAATCCAGCTTAGCCCCCAACACCCTCCCAACTGCTCCCAGTAAACCTGATGGGTATTGCAGAGTACCAGATTCTCACAGATACCTGTACAGAAATACTGCTGCAGACATGGAGGTCATTAGACAGGGACCTAAAGGAGCTAAGGCTAGCTCTGCTAAGAATGCTATTCCTTCTGGCAAGGATTCCAGAGCTCTGGACAGATGGGGTAAAAAAGTATACACCTCTGCAACCTTGGCTATCAGAGCACTCAACTGTCAGTTCTATATGTTAAAATATCAACGACACACTTTGGAACTATTAAAGCAAAAAATTACAACATTTCCTGACTGCGCCGATCCGAAAGAGTTAGCAGATTTACTGCATTCTACTTGTCAAGTGGTCAAACACTCATTGCACTGTGGATGCGAGTCGCAGAAGCCTCAAGCAGGGCAGCAATGTCAGGATATGTCATTAGGAGACATGCATGCTTGAAGGAACAATCTCTCCCTGATCATGTCAAGTCTAAATTAATTGATGCACCCTTAGATAATGACCGCATGTCTGGAGTAAAAGCAGAAGAGGTGCTTAAAAGGATGGAAGACTTAGCAAAATCTGTTGCAAACAGTAAAAGATTTCTTTCAGTTACAACCTCCTAGGTTCAGCAGGAATTTTCACTCTAAGCACTGGTCCTTTCCTGCACCTAGCAGACAGGGGTAAAATAAACCTCGCAGGGACAGCCCACTCAGACCCCTATCCCAGGGACAGTAGAGAACCAAACAGTGGGCCACTTCTGCCCCAAAGGCAGTGAGTTCTAAGCCATCCCTCTATGGCAAAAACTCTCAATGTCTCCCTCTCCCCCCTCTGTCCTCCTTTCACTCACCAAAAGCTAGGAGGAAGGCTCTCCCTCTGCAAAGGAAATTGGCTTTCTGTTACAAAGGACCAATGGGTTTTAAAGATAATTTTTCAGGGATACAAATTCTCTTTCAACGAGCTCCCAATTCCAAGAGGGTACCCAGACTTACCTCCAAATCAGTGGGCAGAGGCCTTGAAACAAGTCCAAACTCTCATATCCCAAGGGGTAGTAGAACCTTTCCCCTCAGATCAAACAGGCAAAGGCTTTTATTTCAAGCTATTCCTTGTTACCAGAAAAGAGGGCACTTGGTGCCCCATCCTGGATCTATCCATTCTGAACACCTCCCTGGTGGTCCCCAAATTCAAAATGCTAACTTTGCAGCAGCTGCTGCCTATGCTGAGAAAAAAATGCCTGGTTAGTGACCCTAGACCTAAAAGATGTCTACCTCCACATCCCCATAAGGGAATTCTGCAGGAAATTCCTGAGCTTCAGAGCAGGCTCACAACACTTTCGGTTCTCTGCACTACCCTTCAGCTTATCTACTGCTCCCAGGGTATTCACCAAATGCTTAGCGCCGGCCATAGCATTTTGCAGACAGAGAAATATACAGATTTACCCTTATCTGGACGACTGCCTCATTCAGGCAGAGTGCAAAAAAGAAAGCTGCTCCAGGACCTCCTGTATGTCAAAACCCTCCTAACCTCCTTAGGGTTCACCATTAACGAGAAGAAATCAAAGCAAACACCCTCCAGGAAGATCATTTTCTTGGGAGCACAGCTGGACACAGCATCCCAAATGTACTTCCTGTCCCCAGAAAAGCAGAGCTTCCTGCCTCTCTACTTTACCCAGCTGGCTTCCAGAAGTCACTTCACTGTGAGGAAGTTTGTGCAAGCCTTGGGGTACATGGCATCTTGCATCCTCCTAATTCCTCTGGCCAGGATTCACATGAGAAAACTGCAGTGGTCTCTAAAGAACCTTTGGTGTCAGCACTCTCAGCCTCTAGAGACCTCTCTCCCTCTGATCCCCTGTATAAAGGCCGAGTTCTTCTGGTAGGCAGGAGCCTGTGCCAAGAGCAAGGGTCTTCCCTTTATCCTCCGCCCAACTGGGTAGACCATCACCACCGATGCCTCAGACATTGCTTGGGGCGCTCACCTAGCAGGAAGGTGCACCCAAGGTCTTTGGGACGCCCAGCACCTTCGCTTACACATCAACCAGAAGGAAATGATGGCAGTACAAAAGGCTTTGACATCCTTCAAACCCCATCTGAGGCCAGGGATTCTCCTGAGTAAAACGGACAACACCACAGTCTTGTGGTACATCAACAAACGGGGAGGGATCCAATCTTACCACTGTACAGGCTAGCCATGAACCTCTGGCTGTGACAGCCTCCTCCTTGGGATTACACCTAATCGCCCAATACCTACCCAGGGATCAACAACACCCTGGCAGACCACGTAAGACAAAATGTACTGGACCCCCCGAATGGCAGCTCCACAGAAAAATCTTTTTGCAAGTCCCTCTGGAGTGGGGAACTGTGGAGGTGGATCTCTTTGCTTTGCACCTCAACCACCAGCTGAAAAAATTCTGTACCAGGGAGTATCACTACCTAGCATGGAAGGTGGATGCCTTGACCTTCCCTTGGAACTCTCTTTGTATATGCTTTCCCTCCTCTGCCTCCTATTCCCAAGGTACTGACCAAGATAAGGGAGGAGAAACCAAAGGCCATCCTCATTGCTACAGACTGGCCCAGACAGCATTGGTACCCCTTACTGCGCAGCCTGAAATTACAACCTCCCAGGCAGCTTCCCCAATCTCAGACCTCTTGACTCAGGTGAGGGAGGGAATGCGGCAACCAGACTTGCAGACTCTCAAACTGTCAGCATGGGTAATACTCTAAAGGCAAACAGGGGTCCCCTGGTAAGCAAAGAGGTCCTAGACATTATCACAGAGGCCAGAAGACCCAGCACTAGAAAATCTTACTCAGGGAAATGGAAAAGTTTCTGCTCCTGGAGCCAGTCCAGAGGGGGCAATTCCTCACAACCTTCCATCTCTCGTATCCTGGACTACCTAGCGGAGCTACTCAATAGTGGCCTCTCCTTTTCTTCTATTAAAATCCACACCTCAGCCATTTTAGCTCATTTCGATACAGATCAGCCCCTGTTCTCACATCCTTTGATTAAATGATATACATTCATGTGTGTGAACACATTTCCAAATGTCCGTTACCACGAAACGTTTTGCCGAATTCCGTTACGTCGACTGTCTTAAATGTCATAAATAAGTCGAATTTGACATTCTTGGATCGCTCCACTGCCGAAATGAGTGCAACCGTGGGTCAAAAAAGGGGTGAGGTTTTGTAATTCGATTTTTTTCGTGTTTTTTTTACTTTCGTGGCTCGCGATTCGTGGATGCAGCGTCGCAGATGTGGCTGTCAAAACTTTTGAATGTATACCGATTAAACAATTCCTCCAAGGGGCTTCTTATCAGACTTCCCAGAAGGCCATCCATGCCAACCTGGGACCTGAATTATGTTTTGGAAAAAACTATCCTTACCACCCTTTGAACCTGCTGCTTCAGCAGAACTGAGATACCTCTCCTGGAAGACTGCTTTCCTACTAGCTATCACCTCAGCCAGAAGGGTTCCAGAACTTCAGGCACTGATGGCCATTGAGCCCCTCATCATTTTCCCGACAGGGTCTCCCTGAGGACTAATACCTCCTTTATGCCCAAGGTGGTATCTAATGTGACTCTCAACCAGGCCATACGTCTACTCACCTTCTTTCCTAAACCTCAAAACAGGGGGGAAAGAATTCTGCACTCGCTAGACGTGCACAGACAGCTCAGATGCTACCTGGACCATACTAAACCCTTCAGAAAAACAGACCAACTTCTTGTCAGCTTTGCCCCAGGGGCAGAGGGGAAACCCATTTACAAGCAAACCATTTCCAAATGGATATCACACTGTATCCATTTCTGCTACAGATTACATGGGAAACCACCCCTAAGTCTATTCGTACCCATTCCACTAGGGCAGCCTCCACTTCCACAGCATTCATCAGAGGAGTTCCTACCAGGGACATCTTGGAAGCTGCCACCTGGACTTCTGTCCATACCTTCACAAAGCATTACCACCTACCTCTTTACTCTAAGACTAGGGCAGGGTTTGCCTCTGCAGTTCTGCAGGGCTTGCTGACCCATGCCTAGGTCTCTTACTAATCCTGCCACCCCTTTCCTTAACTTTGGAAATCCTCCC
>NC_056737.1:459312197-459342197 GCF_019279795.1 Protopterus annectens | reverse complement strand
CCGAATCATACTTTATTTTTATTATTGTGAGCTCTTAGTAGTCTGGTTCGGCATTTTGCATCTTTGAAAATTGTACTTTCCAGCACTTGCTGTTCGATCACCTAAAGTTCAAGATTTTGAAAGTAAACCTGTGTGTGTGTGTGTGTGTGTGTGTGTGTGTGTGTGTATATATATATATATATATATATATATATATATATATATATATATATATATATGTATATATATATATATATATATATATATATATATATATATATATATATATATATATATGTATGTACACATATATACATATGTATGTATGAGTTACTTACGAGACATGGATAATTTAACTTGCTGAACTGAAAAAAGGCTGCACACCTCATGGAAACTCAGCTTATTGCGCATACCATCCTGAGATTGTGGGGACTGGGGAATTTGCCCCTTCGTACTGTAGTGCAATCTCAAATATGGTGTATATGATTAGCAGGAGTTGTTGGGGGCACAGCTGGGCATATATCACATTAACAAAATGTTTTACTTTTTTTTTTTTGTCTTACTTTTCAGTAAACTGCTTAGCAACAAGTTGTGCTTGATCAGTAGCCGTTCAGTATGTTGTATTTCCAAAATATGAGTTTACATCCATATATTTGTATATGTACATTGGGGACCCAAATATTATTTATTTATTTTGACATTTGTTGGCCAGGTTAGTCCAACTAGTCAACAGCCCTTTTTCAGCAGAGGCCTGAGGAGAAAAGCTTCAGTTTTACAATAAAAAAAAAATGCAGTCGTGGAAATTAGTTACAATATAAGACAGAAAATAAAAATTAATTACATACAAATTACATACTAGGAGTTAACAATGGATGCATTAATGTCCTTGGCAGCTGTGGACATTTGTCTACCTCATAGATTGAGACCACAAACTCACCTGCTAGTCAGGGACCCAATCCAAGGCATGTTTAACTCTATTAAAAAGCTCCTTTCTTTGGCCTCATCTTTTTTGCCAACCCTAGGACTCTGGATCCAACTCCAGACCTCCTGTCTCACCTGACAGACTCGGTACACTGGTCATACTAGGCCTAAAGCTAGTCACATGGTTTCTTCAATTCCACTGATAGCTAGACAGTCCAGGCTCTCCTCTCCTGTCCATCACATTCTCTTATCATCCCGCAAAGCTTCCACTTGAAAACTTTGCAAAAGCAAATGGAAAAAGTTTATTTTTTGGGCAAAGCAAAAAGATATTTTCATAGGACAAAAGTTTTAAGGGAATCAGATCAATTATTTGTCTCCTTTTCACACTCAAAATTGGGCAAACCAGTTACCAAAGTGAGCTTAGCCAAATGGTTAACAGATTGTATTTCCTTTGTTTACAACAAATTGGGTTTGTCTTTACCAAAACCTCACAAGGTCTATGGCAACTTTTTCAGTATTTCTATCCAGATCTTCCTTGGATGATATTTGTGTAGTTGCTACTTTGGCTAACCTTCATATCTTTATTCCTCATTACAAATTAGATCTGGTCTCTAGGGGAAGAGCAGCCTTCACCTCAGTGGTGCTAAGGAACATCCTTCCTTAGAGTCCTTCTGGAATTGAGGTAGCTGGGGACTCTGTCCCAGTCATTGAGGAATGAATAAAAATGACAACATCAGATAAAGAAGTTATGAACTTACCATAAAGTTCCATTTGTGTTGCCCATTTTCATTCTTCCTTAACTTCCCTCCAACCCCCTGCCATTTTTAACTTCTGGAAGGATCAGAAGATGCTAAAGGAACCAGCATTCGTTTATTTGAGCCTCCAGGTACTGGTATACATAAATTTCCTTTATTCACTAGTCAGCAAACAAAATTGAGGTATGGTAGGGTATTAATGCATTATGGGTAGGAGAGGAGCTTGAGAGCTTTCAGTGTTCCATGAGCTGTAAAAAGTGGCGGAGTCAGGTCTGAGGGTCTGATCCACGCCCAGTTGTTGAGGAAGAATAAAAATGGACAACACTGATGGAACGTCATGGCAAGTACATAATGACTTTTTTGTTGTTTTTTTTTTCCTTTTCCAGTCTTAGAATGGGAAGATGCCAGTTCTACTGTAAAGTTATTATTCTTTGTTACCAGTCGATATGACATGAAAGTTATATCGATCAGTTCACTACCCATGAATAAGTAAGTACTCCCATGTTGTAGCCAATATTTATCTCTGAAGGATTTGTATATTGTGATCATGTTACCTCTAAAAAAAATTTGTATTGTACTGAGTATAGCTGTAAAGACTTCAGCCTGGCAATGAAATTTAACTGATGTACACTTATTTGTTTTACATTCAGTAAATCCTCTGCAATCTTTTAATCGAAAATGTACGGTAAATACACAGCGACCAACAATACTCAAATTTGTGGTCTTATTAAGTTGTTGCATAGGGAAATCAGAACATTTCTGGTAAGGTTTGTTATAAGTTTAAAAGTTTCCCAACAAATATTCGGTTCAGTGAAGTCATCTAAAAGTATAGCATACTTTTTACTGAAACAGTGCAGAAGATATGTAACAAAATGTTCAAAGGGAGATTGCTTCTGATTGGGTGGTCTATTAAGTGAACCTTTTTCCCCCATTTTTCATTTACTACTACTATTTCAAAGGTGGATAGGCCGTTGTGGTGCAGTGGTTAGTGTTGTTGCCTCACAGCAAGAGGTTCTTCGATTTGATTCTTGGTTGGAGTGCCTTCTGTGCGGAGTCTGCATGTCCTCCCTGAGGTCAAGTGAGTTTTAAAGACATGCAGGTAGGTGCATGTGTGTGTGTGTGTGCCTTCTGTGAAGGTTGGGCGCCAGGCTAATCAGTCAGTCTGTGGACTGGTGATCTGCTGTGGTGACCCCTAACCGGGAAAAGCCGAAAGACAAGACTAATATTTCAAAGGTATAACAACTTGGTGAAGTCAACCAGTACTTTAATCCACTCTTTTCATGGTACCCTAGGCTCCTTTGCTCACCACACTGAAAAGATATCGAAGGTAAAACAGACCCATGGCCTACTGAAGCTAAATATCTTGTGCACAGTAGAAATTAAGCTTGGGGAAAAATGTCACCAGTAGGAGGCTTATCTCACTCACTAAAAATGCTTTTCAGAAATCCAAATAGGCTTACTTCCTCACCAACAACAGAAGGTCCAGCCCCCAGAAAATAATAAATAAATTAAAGCTTCCTGGTCTAACATCTCAGAGCTGTTGAAGCCAGGGAAAAGGCAATTGTATCTGCCTGCAGCATAAGCTGTATATTCATTGGACATTACCTAAAGATGGGAAAATTCCCTCTCTATATCCCTACTCGCACCTGACAAAAAATCATGTTGTTTCTTGTACCCATGAACTTCGTCTAAATTTCTAAAAGGTGCTTTTTAGATATAAAAAGCATCATTAGTGAGTAATAGCCTCCCCTTTTCCCCATAAATACAGACATTTCCAATCACTGTCTTTATGTGTAAAGAAGGTCCTTCCTGCAAACTAGCTTACCTACAAGCTTATTAACCTCTTTCAAAGTACTTGAAAGATGTATACATATACAACCTCTAGAACACCTAAAACAGCTCAAACTCTTTTCTCAAAGTTGTCAGAGATTCCAGGCATGCTTTGGTACAGAAGTTGCATTAGTTTGCACTGGTTCACAGGCTTTTGATGCTGTCTCTGAACTAGTCTTCATTCCAAGACTCTCATATCTTTAAACTCAGTCTAACCGCTTTAAATTGTTTTGAAAGTTACCTCTTTTGCCATTCACAATTTGCCTCCTAGAGAGAGGGAATGATTAATTGGAGTACCTATTAGTATTAGAAGTGCCCCAAACCTCTGTGTTACATCCACTCTTCTATTAACGTGTGCATTCAGTGTATTCACCCAGCCCATTTGTTTCTTTGTGCTGGCAATTCAGTTATCTTATTTTCTGTCAAGTTCATAACAAAACTCCATCACAGCCTACAAACATTATTCCCCAGTATCGAAAAATGGCTATCCAAATCAAGCCTAATTTTTAATCCTGCCATAACAAAGGCTGTTGAATTCCACAGTTAATCAGCCTGACTTTTCTCCAATGCCATTATCTCTATTGTCTCAAGTTATGGCGCTCATCTCAGACACAAAATGTACCCAGCTATTGGGTATGATGACTATCAGTCAAAACCTAACTTGTCCAACACATGTAATACATGGTTCAAAAAACAGTCAAAAATTAGTATTAGGCATACTCTATAACAATACCTTACCTTAATGATAGAGAAGACAACCTGCAACAAGAAGCTTTGTTGTCTTGTCTTACGAAACCTCCTTGTCTGCATCTTTATAAGCCTACATGCATCCCAGCTATTTAAAATAAAATAGCAACATTTGCTCCAAACTTGAGTAATAGAACTGACCATTCACTTACACTAAAATCTTTCAGCTGGCTAGAATTGCCCCATCTCTTGACACAATAACAAATGAAAATGGCTAGCAAAGTCAACTGTACTCCCCACTGGTATTCAGCCAAATCACTGCTGAATTCATGCACCCCTGAAAACAACGAAGATCCTTCTCACAAAAACACATTTCCACACTGAAGTAAAACCATCAGTATGGAGATGCCATGCATTTCATACAGTCTGCAACATTATGGATCTTCCTGCCACTTTCCATTTGATAAGTCACTTGGCTATCTCAGTTAAGTCTTCCTTAAGTTGTGACCTTCAAGCCAACTGGAATTCACGTATGGAGGAGAGAAACCTATTAAGACTGAAAAGTCTCCAGTGTTCTTCGTGTTTCACTGTTGCAGTCATCACCTGTGGGTTATCCCTGCTCTGGTAGCCCACGGTCAGCCTGAATACCAGAGTCAATGTTTTTCTGGATCAGCTGCTATCACTTGCTGTCTGACGTCAGATGGTCAGTGCAATAAAGGTAGACAGACGACACCATTACATCAGTCTTTCTTGCCGTGGAGCCTGTAGCAGAAGCAGTTTGTAAGTGTGCCGGACGGTCGCTACCAGAGTTTGAATTACAGCTGAAAACTTCTAAAGCTAAGTACCCTGTTGGGGATCCTTTTTTTATTTATTTATTTATTTTTTTTTATTTGCACTAACCAATGTCTGAAAAAATTAATAATTGTCTCATCTGCGGAAAGGAAATACCACACCGAGACTTCCATTCATACTGTTCCCTAGTTCTTATAACCCACCTTTATGTCCTATATTAGAAATGTTTGAGCAGATTTGTGAATTAGACATTCGCCATTTATTTAGTCACCCTTTTTCACCACAGTAACCCAGATTCAATATCAGTAAGGAAGAAAGAACCTTATTAGATCTTTTCTGCAATGCACCAGTCAGAGTAATGCAGCCTGATAAGGGTGGCGGACTGGTGGTGATGAATGATTGGGATTATATAAGAAGAATGGAAAACCTAATAAATTTTGTTCATTTTACATTTTGGCGACTTGGAGTTTTATTTTGGTGTTCTCGAGGGACGGAGGAGTTTCGTGCATCTCATCTCTTTTACAGTGTGTCTACATTTCCTTGGTTTGTCGACGTGGTTTGTTTGTGATGGGCACTCCTCCTTTGCTCCCGTCTGGAACCCCTTCAGAGGAAGAATCCATTGGTCTCACTCAACTTCTGGACTTATTAACTCAAAAGGTGAATACCTTATCGGATCGATTAGATGGCTTCATTGGTACACTACAGATATTTCTCATGGCAACGTCTCTACGGATCGCCCAGATGGTATGCATTCTGGCAGCCAGCCTGTGCATGCCAATTCATATGGGTCTCCTAACAATATTTTAGGTGGGGTTATTCAACCTTCAGGCACCAGATTACTACCCTTGGTGGATATACAGGACGATCGTATACTGACAACTAGTCTAATGCGAGGCGATCCACCTCTCCTTAATTCTGCTACCGTTTCTAATATAAACAATATCCAGGAATCATTCAATCTCAACACGTGGCTCAATCGACCTTTTTCCCTGCAGGACAACACAGGGACCATTACTGAGGAGCAAGGTATGTCTGAATCATTTGATCTGCCATCTAAATTAAGTGTATTTGACCAGAGTTTGATGAAATCAAGAAAAATCAAACTGGAAGTGGCGTACTTTAATGAATGTAAAAAGGTCAAAGTGGTACCTAAGGGCCTTAGGTCTTGGCAATACCCTATGGGGTTGGTAGAAGGTTCGTCATTTCATGCATATTTAATAAATCTGTTTGATAAACATGGTTTCGAACTACTAGAGTTGATTAATGGGCATTACCAATGGGTCGCTGATGCTCTAACTAAAGAAATCACTAAATTGTATGTGGAAATCCAAAACGATCTGAACTTCCGCTGTTATCGTTTTGATTATGAGCGGTCATTCAGTAGTACTGACCAACTCATAAACAAAATTACTGCCAACAAAATCAAGAAGCTCAAAAGGGACATTAAGGCATATGGGGAAGGTACAACATACCCAAAGCCCCCACCTTCACAAGGTAACTTTTTAGCTTCTAGTGTGTGCCATGTCGATGGAACAGACCACCCTAATATTACAGAGGGAGCAAGACCAAGTGCCTCTACACATGTGAAGGTTGATGCTACAGCCCTCAGCGAATCAGTTCGATGGAGTGATCGTTTGGCTTTGCAACACCGATCTACTCCTCCAGTCCAGGAGGTGGAGAATTCAAATTTTCAGAACTCAGCCTCCCACTATTTCCTCCTATCAGGGTCGGAAGACCAGGAACAGGTCCAGAAACAGGAGGAACTAGTTGGGATTCAGGACGATGTAGACTGGTTCACTACAAAGACATATACCATAATCACAAATTCTGATTCGGATTTCAATGTTTATAACTTTTGTGACTTCTACTTTTCCACTGATTTGGTGGAGTTGTTAGCCTAAGACCTCAATTTTGTACCAACTAGATGGGCAGATTTGGCTAAAACTATTTTAGAGTTAAAGTTGTTTGTCAGAAAGTTAAATCTGCAATTGTTGTTGGGTAATTGTACTCGGGAGTTGGGTACTTTTACCATCCCTAGTTCTTATAACCCACCTTTATGTCCTATATTAGATTTGTGAATTAGACATTCGCCATTTATTTAGTCACCCTTTTTCAACACAATCACCCAGATTCAATATCAGTAAGGAAGAAAGAGCCTTATTAGATCTTTTATGCAATGCACCAGTCAGAGTAATGCAGCCTGATAAGAAGAATGGAAAACCTAATAAATTTTGTTCGTTTTACATTTTGGCGACTTGGAGTTTTATTTTGGTGTTCTCGAGGGATGGAGGAGTTTCGTGCATCTCATCTCTTTTACAGTGTGTCTACATTTCCTTGGTTTTCCATCTCTTGACACAATAACAAATAAAAATGGCTAGCAAAGTCAACTGTATTCCCCACTGGTATTCAGCCAAATCACTGCTGAATTTATACACCCCTGAAAACAACGAAGATCCTTCTCACAAAAACAAATTTCCACACTGAAGTAAAACCATCAGTACGGAGATGCCATGCATTTCAGTCTGCAACATTATGGATCTTCCTGCCACTTTCTATTTGATAAGTCACTTGGCTATCTCAGTTAAGTTTTCCTTAAGTTGTGACCTTCAAGCCAACTGGAATTCACGTATAGAGGAAAGAAACCTATTAAGACTGAAACGTCTCCAGTGTTCTTCATGTTTCACTGTTGCAGTCATCACCTGTGGGTTATCCCTGCTCTGGTAGCCCTCGTTCAGCCCGAATACCAGAGTCAATGTTTTTCTGCGTCAGCTGCTGTCACTTGCTGCCTGACGTCAGGTGGTCAGTGCAATAAAGGTAGGCAGCCGACACCATTACATCAGTCTTTCTTGCCGTGGAGCCCATAGCAGAAGCAGTTCGTAAGTGTGCCGGACGGTCGCTACCAGAGTTTGAATTACAGCTGAAAACTTCTAAAGCTAAGTACCCTGTTGGGGATCCTTTTTTTGTTTTTTTTTTTTTGTTTTTTTTTTGCACTAACCAATGTCTGAAAAAATTAACAATTGTCTCATCTGCGGAAAGGAAATATCACACCGAGGCTTCCATTCATACTGCGTCACTTGTTTAGGCCCAGATCACAACACCCCCCATTGCCAGTTCTGTGCCCTCTTTAATGCGAGAACTATTCATCATAGAGCTCTTATTGTAGCCAGGTATTTTAGTCTTCCGCCTTCGTATTCTGAAATGGCATCTATCAGCCAACAATCCATAGACATTCCGGAAAAACGTAAGGATAAAGATAGAGACTGACCACACAAGGCTAAGCCTTCCGACGACTCTAAAGCTAAGCAGGTCGTCAGTTCTCTGGAATTCAGTGAGGTGCCTTCACAAGCCCCTGGTGTCTGGTTCTGTACCTTCACAGGCCTCAACTGAGACCCTTTCAGAGTCCAGTGTGCCGCAGAAATTTTCTTCGTCTTCTGAGCCTTTGGTTGTCGCTGCCTTGGTTGGGTTAGGAGCTGCAGTGCAGGCACTGGCTTCCAAAGAGGTCTTCTGCACTACCGATTTCAGACAAAAAACGTCTTCTCCGACTATCATTGCTGTCAGACCGATGGATACTCTTAAGTCCAGAGGCAAGGCCACGCCTAAGAAAACTACCTCTAGCCACCATTTTACTCCTGCTCCACCACCCCAAGCTCAAATGCTTAAAATGGCTGAGGACCTTATCAAGGCTAGTCAGGCCACTTCTTCTAAAAGGAAAATAGACCTTTCTCCTAAAACACTGCCAGAACAGGATTCTGAGGAGTCTGATTTTTAGATTTTGAAGAGGAACAAAAACCTCTGACTGCTTATGAGGATTCAGATGCAGAAGAATCCATTCCTTCTGCCTCCCCTCTAGAAGATCTTTCCTTTGGGGAAACCCTTCACACCCTCAGGGAACATTTCCACTGGGAATCCCAAGACTTCCCTCAGTCTAAGAAAAGACTCACAGACCCTTGGCCATCCCTCCAATCTTAAAGGTGGTTGATGATGTCTTCCATGAATCCAGTTTAGCTCCTAATGCCCTCCCACCTGCTCCCAGAAAACCTGACAGGCATTACAGAGTTCCAGATTCTCACAAATACCTGTACAGAAATCCTGCTGCAGACCCGGGGGTCATTACAAAGGGACCACAAGGAGTTAAGGTTAGTTCTGCAAAGAATCCTACTCCCTCTGACAAGGACTCCAGAGCTCTGGACAGATGGGGTAAAAAAGTATACACCTCTGCAAACTTAGCTATCAGAACACAGTTCCATCAGCAACACACACTGGAACTACTGAAGCAAAAGATTTCAACCTTTCCTGACTGTGCCAGTTCAAAAAAGTTAGCAGATTTACTGCACTCTACTTGTCAAGTGGCTAAACACTCATTACACTGTGGATATGCCGCCCTAGAAGCCTCAAGTAGGGCAACAGTGTCAGGATCCGTCATTAGGAGACATGCATGGTTGAAGGAACAAACTCTCCCTGATCATGTCAAATCTAATTTACTTGATACACCCTTGGATAAGGAGAGCTTTTTTGGAGCAAAAGCAGAAGAGGTGCTTAAAAAGATGGAAGACAAAGCAAAATCTATGCAAACAGTAAAAGATTTCCTTCAGGTACAACCTCCTAGGTTCAGCAGGAATTTTCCCTCAAAACACTGATCCTTTCCTGCACCTAGCAGACAGGGGCAAGGCAATCCCCACAGGGACAGACCACCCAGACTCCTATCCCAAGGACAACGGAGAACAAACAGTGGACTTCTTCCACTCCAAAGCAGGGAGTTTTAAGCCATCCCTCTGTGGCAAAACCTCTCAATGACTCCCTCTCCCCTCTTTTCACTCACCAAAAACTAGGAGGAAGGCTCCCCCTTTGCAAAGAAACTTGGCTTTCTGTAAGAAAAGACCAATGGGTCTTAAAGATCATTTTCAGGGATGCAAATTCTCCTTTAATGAACTCCCATTTCCAAAAGGGTCCCCAGACTTACCTCCAAATCAGTGGGTCGAGGCATTGAAACAAGTCCAAACTCTCATTTCCCAAGGGGCAGTAGAACCTATCCCCTCAGATCAAACAAGCCAAGGCTTTTACTCCAGACTATTCCTGGTTCCCAGAAAAGAGAACACTTGGTGCCCCATCCTGGATTTATCCATTCTGAACACCTTCCTGGTGGCCCCCAAATTCAAAATGCTAACTTTGCAGCAACTGCTGCCTATGCTGACCAAAAATGCATGGTTAGTAACCTTAGATCTAAAAGATGCCTTGATCTTCCCCTGGAACACCCTCTTTGTGTACGCATTCCCTCCTCTGCCTCTTAATCCCAAGGTACTGATCAAAATAAGGGAGGAGAGACCAAAGGCCATCCTCATTGCTCCAGATTGGCCCAGACAACATTGGTACCCCTTACTGCACAGCCTGACCTTACAGCCTCTTGGGCAGCTTCCCCTGATCACAAACCTCTTAACTCAGATGGGGGTGGGGTGCTTCACCCAGACATATAGACTCTCAAACTATCGGCATGGCTAATACTCTCAAGGCAAACAAGGGGCCCCTGTTAAACAAACAGGTCCTAGACATTATCATAGAGGCCAGAAGGCCCAGCACCAGAAAATCTTACGCAAGAAAATGGAAAAGATTCTGCTCATGGAGCCAGTCCAGAGGGGGCAATACTTCACAACCTTCCATCCCTTTTATCCTGGACTACCTAGCGGAGCAACTTAATAGTGGCCTCTCCTTTTTGTCTATTAAAATCCATGCCTCAGCCATTTCAGCTCATTTTGATACAGAACAGCCCCTGTTCTCCCATCCTTTGATTAAACAATTCCTCAGAGGGGTTCCTAATATCAGACCTCCCAGAAGGCCACCCACTCCAGCCTGGGACCTGAATTATATTTTGGAAAAACTTACTTTACCACCTTTTGAACTTGCTGCTTCAGCAGAACTAAGATACTTCTCCTGGAAGACTGCTTTTCTTCTAGATATAACCTCAGCCAGAAGGGTTTCAGAACTTCAGGCACTGATTGCCATTGAGCCCTTCATCATCTTCCATGCAGACAGGGTCTCCCTGGGGACTAATCCCTCCTTAATGCCCAACGTGGTATCTAATGTAACTCTCAACCAGGCCATACATCTACCCACCTTCTTTCCTAACTCCCAAAACAAGGGGGAAAGAATTCTGCACTCACTAGATGTGCACAGACAGCTCAGATACTGTCTGGACCGTACTAAACCCTTCAGGAAAACAGATCAACTACTTGTCAGCTTTGCCCCGGGGGCAGAGGGAAAGCCCATTTCCAAACAAACCATTTCTAAATGGATATCTCATCGTATCCATTTCTGCTACAGATTGCATGAGAACCCCCCCCCCCCAAGTCCATTCAAACCCATTTTACTAGGGCAGCCTCCCCTTCCACAGCATTCCTCAGAGGAGTTCCCACCAGGGACATCCTGGAAGCTGCCACCTGGACTTCTGCCATACCTTTACCAAGCATTACCACCTACCTCTATTTTCTAAGGCTAGGGCAAGGTTTGCCTCTGCAATTCTACAGGGCATGTTGACCCATTCCTAGGTCTCTTGCTAATCCTACCACCTATCTCCTTAGCTTTGGGAATCCTCCCACAGGTGGTGACTGCAACAGTAAAACACGAAGAACATTGTACAATTGTGTACACTTGCCATAAATGTAGATGTTCGAGTGTATTCACTGTTACAGTCCTGGTTTTCCACCCTCCTTCCCCCTTATATCTTCTTTCTTTAGGGAGACATAAGTTGCTAATGGTGCCTTTAGCCACCAGAACCACTTTACCATATTTACTGGGGCCTCTGCCTGGTTAGGGCAAGAAAAACTGATGTAGTGGTGTCGGCTGCCTTTCTTTATAGCACTGACGACCTGACGTCAGACAACAACAGTAGCCGATGCAGAAAAACATTGACTCTGGTATTCGGGCTAGCCAAGGGCTACCACAGCAGGGATAACCAACAGGTGATGACTGCAACAGTGAATACACTCGAACATCTACATTTATAGTAAGTGTATACAACTGTACTTTCATCATATTATCACATCCTCATGATGTCTACTCTTGTTGCATCTGTTGACAAAGTAGTTAAGTGCAGGTCCAGCCCTTCATAACCTATTACTCCCTTAATCCTTATTCAGTCTTTTTTGTACTAAACAATTCTTTAAATATTTAGATAACCACCCCACATAAATATTACAAAAGCACGTTTTAAATAAAAGACTCTTAACTACTCCCTTTCCAAATAACTACAAGCTTTCAATAGAATTTTTCTCTTTACTTTTGTTCTCTCAGCTTAATACTGGCTCCTTGACGTACAGATACTATTTGAACGTAACCTACTCATCTACTAGTGTTAATTAGAACAAAAGGAGATGCACAGCATTCATAATTAGTACAACATTACACTATGTGCTAATCCGGTATCCACAACTATAATCTTACTATATTACCTAATCTATGAAATTCTCATTCTTCTTACTGCTGTGCAATTTCTCTATAAAATGTGCAGAAGTTATTTAAATTGTTTTAGTACTTTTGTAACATTATATCCTAGAGCTTTTCCTTATTGGCTTCATCTAAAAGTGGACTGTGTGCAGTCATCCTATTCTGAGTAAATGCAAATAAAAAAATCTGATTTTAAAAGAAAAAGAGGAAAATAACTTCCCACACTTGGGACACATTACGTTGAATTATTTCATAAGCACAGTGATTGTATTTACAGAATAATTTGCCTATAGCTTTCGGTTGAGGTGGAATGAATGAAAATTGGAATGTGAAGTAGGGCAGTTTGCTCTTAATTAGCTTGCCATCTCCCTTATCCTTAAGCCACATAGTAAGAAGTCACGGTTAGCCAACCCACACTCAGTATATTATTATGCCTCCTGAGGACTGAGATGAGTTGTTTACATTTAACAGATCCTTTGTTTACAGGAGGTTCTTGTCAGGACATGAAGAGCACCTTAAAAGTATCCATCACACTTCTGAGTAATTGTGGTACATCAGGCCTGATTGCTAAGATAGACCACACCTTGGGGAGACGGGTTCTGTGCTTCTGAACTGTGACTGTCACTGCACATTTTGATGGTGAGACTTTTTTTTAACAAAAAAAAAGACTCCTTAACCGAAGGACTGAACTGTGAACTACTGATGGGAAGCAGTAGCTTTATTGTTGTGGTGGTTGGGGGGGTGGGGGTTATGCAGGTGAAGAAAAAACTATTATACCATGACCCCCCATTAATATTCCAAAACGTGCACGCTGATTGGCCAGCGTGCACGTTGTAAATCGACTTATACTAATGGAAAAAGGTCCGGTCGCCCAGACTTTTTCCATTAGTATAAGTCTCTTTTAAAACACTGTCTCGCTATGTTAAAAGAGTTTAACATAGCGACACAGGTTTAAAAAAAGCAACGGAGATCTTGCTTTCTCCATTGCTTTTTTTTAAACCCGTCTCGCTATGTTAAATGGGTTTAACATAGCGAGACAGCTTTAAAATAAGCAACGGAGATCTCCATTGCTTATTTTAAAGCTGTCTCCATGTTAAACCCATTTAACATAGCGAGACAGATTTAAAACAGCGGAGAAAGCAAGATCTCCGTTGCTTTCACTATGTTAAATGGGTTTAACATGGCGAGACAGCTTTAAAATAAGCAACGGACATCTCCGTTGCTTATTTTAAAGCTGTCTCGCTATGTTAAACCCATTTAAGATAGTGAAACAGATAAAAGCAACGGAGATCTTGCTTTCTCCGTTGCTTTTGGCCACAGCTCTGATGTACTGCGTAGGCATGCGCAGTACATCAGAACTGCCGCGGATACCAGACAGCTGCGGAAGGGCAGCAAAGAGGCATCATACAATGCCATTATTTAAGAAAAGTAATTATTTCTTTTCTTAAATAATGTCATAGTATAATAGCAATAACCCACGCCTGGGTGTGGGTAATGTGGGATTTACCCACGGTTGTCTTTGTTTGGTCCCTCGGGCTTCGCCCTCGGGACCAAACCACTCCAACCCTGGGTAAATCCCGCATTACCCACACCCAGGCATGGGTTATTGCTATAATTCCCCAGTGACATGTTTGTCTGTTCCTATTTAGACTGTTTGCAGAGAGATGCTACATTCTGAGGGGTGGGTGTGGGGGATAGGTACTTCTCTTGCATAGGCAACTTGCATAAGAAGAGTGTTAGGCAGTCACTATTTAATCTTCCAAGAAAAATGTGTGTGTGTGTGTGAGTGTGTGTGTGTGTGTGTGTGTGTGTGTGTGTGTGTGTGTGTGTGTGTGTGTGTGTGTGTGTGTGTGTGTTGTTATAATTATTATTTTTTTGTGTTAAACAGCAGAGCTTGTGTTTTATATAGGCAATTCCAGAAGGGGAGTTGGGAGTTTAGGAGCTTGGCACACTACCTGAGAACACTGTGTTAGACGAGGCAGTAGCTAGAGGAGTTATTTTTCTTAAGAAGAAAAGAAACATGCTAATATAGTACATTTCAAATGGTAGAAAAAATGCTAATAATAATAATACAATGCTTGAGAATATTGTAGTAGTCGGACAAAATGAATTTATATCATTATTTGTGAGTTAAAAAGGAGGTTGTGGGTTGATGTAAAAGTAACTGTAGTTTGTCTGAGAACCCTGTACCAGACTGACATTGCTCTTACTGAGTGAATTTTTGTCATGATTTGTAGCTTGAAAATAATAACACTACACTTTGACAGCTGTGCATTGCTATTCAGCCCATAGGAATTTAGCCAAGTAGAGAAGGGAACTTATATTGCATAGAATTTTACTTGGAGCCAAATCCTGATGATAGTGCAATACTTGATAACACTACAGCAGTCGGGCATTAAAATTACAGAATGGTTTTATACAATTATTTGTGAGTGAAAAAAAGGGACTTGTCGCTATTGCAGGAAGGTTCCTGATGGAGAAAATTCCACAAGTAAGAAAAGTCTAAAAGACAGCATACTTGCATTTTTTCTCAGGTGGGGACTTCAGGTGTGTGTGTGTGTGTGTGTGTGTGTGTGTGTGTGTGTGTGTGTGTGTGTGTGTGTGTGTCTTAACTGTGGGAATCCGTTATTCGCATTACTGTACTATTACCGAGATTCATTTGACCAACTATCATGTGAAGTGCCAAAATGTTGGTGTTAAAAATTTGTAGAAAAAGAATAATTCAGTCACTACTCTGGATGAGATATGTGCAGACATAGTCTCATTGGAAGATGCATTTAGTGAATCACTGGGTTGTCATCTTATACTGATAGTTCACATGAATAGTACATGCAAGGCAGTTTAGATGCAGCACATGTACAGGACTGCATAGGTCCTCATAGGAGCAAGCACACAAGGTTCAGACAGTATGGAAGATTTAGCTGGTGTAGGAGATGAGCGATTTCTTGGTGTGAACAGCTCGGCTGCACTGTCATTTTCCATGCTTTGAGGTTGTTCTTTTACACACCAGCAGGCATGTCACACAGAGCATTAGGTGATATAAGTCTGACATGTGAGAAAAGCACTTTTAATTTACTGCCAGCATTTGGCATTATTAAAGTTCTATATTCAGTGTCACCACTAGAACTTTAATAAAGATTATTGTTTAATGATAATGATCTGGATGAAAGTCAAGGTCTGTTGTCTACAGTCTGTGCTGAAATAATCTGCTATGCAGCACAGATGCTGAGCACTGAAAATGCACCCCACATATAACAGGAACCATTGTCTCCTTCAACATTGTTCACATTTCTGGGCATGTAATTTTCACTGAGATAATTAAGAAACAGCTTTTGGACTACTCGCCTATTAGTCCTGTGTTGTCTATTTATGAGCAGAGATGAGCAGCAGCTTCCTCATTTAAGTTACAATGAGCTTTCCACAAATTGTCAACTTGACTTAAATGCACAAGTTTAAGCCCAGTCATTCATTACCTTTCCTAGAATTTTTCCATAGCACATATACCATAAGGCATTTCTGCATCTGTGGTGCAGAGGAATGAAGTTCTGACAGACTCAGATGATTAGGGTTTGATTAACTGTCCCTGCTGTGAAGGAACCAGGCACGTAGGGGGATGAGTGAAGGAATGTGTCCCACTTACCTCTCCCATGGGGGAGTTATGCACATTTAAGAGTGCATCGGATGGTGAGATCTCTGTGATGGAGACCAGAGAAACAACTGCTCATGTTTTGGATGAAGGGGCAGGGCTGTGTGAGGGAATGCTCTCTGTGGAAGTGAGGGGATGTCCTCTGCCATCAGCACAATGTACTCCCTTCTCCCTTGATTCATTGAGTACACGCAGGATTTAGGACATAAAAAAATAGAAAAAAATCACAAACTGCCCCAGTGGTTGTCTGAATAATGGCCCATCTTCATTGCCCCACTGATTTGGAGTAGGTGAGCCCGACTGGGCTTGATGAGCAGCGAACACTGGGGGTAAAGAGTGCAAAACAAAATATACCGTAAGGCATACTCACTTCTTCTGTACAAAAGCAGGCTTAGGTTCAAGCAAGTATGTATGCCATTAAAAAGAGCTCTTTATGTCCCGAGGAACTGCAAGTTATGTGAGGTCTCAGACAGTAATAGTAGTAGAGGGTACATGTGGAATTGTATTTTGTTTCCAGTAAAATCTGCTGTTTTAGACAATGCAGAGCAGGACATATTTGTATCTCTGCTTAGAATTGGTGCTTAGAGCGTTGAAATAGATGGTGAGCAGCCAGTAGCAGGACTAAACTAGGAGAAGACTGCAATATATTTCTTGTTTTCTTGAATTGGAAAGGAAGATGTTATTTTTACTGATATTCTTCTAGTCCAAGACTTTCCATGTGTATACAACATGTGCAGAGTTATGTGGATATGTAAACCAGTGTAGAATAGGTATATAATTACTGTTCTGAAAAGCAAGTTTAGATGCTGATGATGGCATTTCATGTGTAGCTAAGAACTGTCAAGAATGCAAGTGAGAAGGTGCCATGACAGGCCAAAAATATGTATGTTTACCAACATACATGGGGGGGCAGATGACTAAATGATATCATGTGGCACCCACAAAGCACAGTGGTAGTGTGATGCTCAGACCAGATGCTGATGTCTAGTACCATGGTAAAATGGATAGAGTAGTTGTGAGCAATCAAATACTTAAAAATGTATCACATGCAAGAAAGATTACAGAGTTATACAAAACATTTTCCATTTATTAGACACAGCAGTGGATATCTTTCTTTTCTGCAAAAGGTAAGGTGGTAGATGCTGCCATTACCAATCGATAGTGGAGCTCATACAGCGTATTCATGAAAGGTTTTTTTTCTTAACTGAGGTTTCATTACATCAGATATAAAAATCATATATACATTTCTCATGAATAATGAAATATGTATCACTGAATTTGTGAATTGAATTGATTGTCCTCAAAGTTCAGACTGTTATGCAGTAAAAGTATATTATACAAGGAAATGTTCACAGGTAAGTACTAGGCAATCATTCTGCAGACCATTGTAAGCTTAACCAGTAAACCACGTTGAAAAGTTTACATCATCTTCAAGGGGGGCAACATAAAATAGACTGGGGTGAATGTGAGGCTATCCATCCAATTGTATAACGTGGCAAGAGTGCTGCTGTCCTAGATGTAGAGTGGAAGTTTTTTTCCAGTGGTGGGAATACATTGTGATATGAATATGTCATGCAAACATGTCTTGTTTATCTGATGGTGAAGGTTCAGGTCCTTTAATTGAATTTTGTAGTAACCAGTTAAAATTGTGTAGACTGAATGGCTGAAAATTCAGACATAACATATATTAAATGTCGTAAGTTGCCATTTCTCTGAATATTCCCTTTTTTCTGAGGTATGGTGATCTCTGAGTTGGTATGTACAAGTTTGGGGGGAGACTTTTACATACTTTCAGATCTTCACTTACTTTATCTTGTATTGAATTATAATTCACATAACGCCAGAAGTCTAGTGAAATTAGGTTCCACCATGTACTTGATTAAAATCAACTGGAAGACTTCCATTTATTTGCATTTACATAGTCTCCTTAGTGCTACTGAGTTCTGATATGTACCGTCCTCATAGTTGTATTAGTGTAAAATACATCGCAAACATAAGTTGTAGCATAAACAAGATTCATATATTTACATATTACCTGGTGTGTGTTTTTCTCTCATAAATTGCTTGCTCATTTGTGTAAGAGTGAAATGGGAGATTGCACCCCCCTATTACACATCATTCTTACCGGCCATGCCCCACAGCCACACCAGATTTAGCTAGCTAGTCTTCTGCCCCCTAGAACTTACTCTGGAATTGCTGGAGCCAGTCATGTATCATAAGGGCATCTTAGGGGCTCAGATGTATTTGCTTCTGTACATTTTTTTCTTTTGTATGCCATATTTTCTTCCCTTTCCCCACCCCCTCTCTCATCATCCACATTCAAGAGCAATTTCCTTCTATGGACCATGCCTTCCCTTAGACATCATCATCAGTGTTCACCCTCCCACCCATGATGAGCACATCCATCCCTCCTTGCCACTCTGTGAGTCACCCAAACCACTAAATGAACCTGGGTCAGCTGGGCCACAGTCTGGGCTTTATCCCTTTATGCCACCAGAGTGGCTGAAACAGGGAGTTCTTGAGACTTCTGTGCAGTGTTTTGAGTAGTTTCTCCCTTCCTTAGTGTTGTGCAGCTATGAAGTTTATATAAATTTGCAGTGGGGTGCACAGACATTAGCCATCTGCAAAAAACACTTTGTTTTCACTATTCTTTTACTTTATGTATAATGGTTACTTTATGTATAATGGACAGCGATTGAGGATTTTAGTTACAAGTGATTGAATTACAATTACTCATTCAAGCCATAAATAGCCCTACTTGTGCTGTAATTGAATCTGGATTTGACTTTGTAAACCTGGCCATTAATACTATAGTAATCCCATTTAGAAACATACTAGCAGAAAGCAAACACAAGTAATGAATGTTGTCTCACACTGATTCTGTGTACAGAAACAACACCAAATATCCAAAAGCAACATTAGAACAGTAAGCCACATGCATAATGTATTTGTAGCACTCAGACGAGCAGAAAAGAAAAACAGATCACTTTCACTATTACTCCATGACTTCCACAGTATAATACAACATGTGTACACCACCACATGATTATTCAACCCTCCAAAATCACATGGCCACAACTAAGAGTATGTAAAAATGTAAAAAGCACAGTCTATCCTTATTACATTGATTATGTAGCATTGTAACTTGGATAAAATAAACAGATATACAAGAATGAACCGTTAATAAAATGCATATATCAACTCCAAATTAAGCTTAATAAATATGGTATGACTTAAAAGCTGTTAAAAAGCAGATAGCAGACCCTCTTATAGATGGAAAGTTTGAATGCACATACAAATCCCATACTTGTTGCTGCAACGTTTAATTATGTATATGCATTCCTAACTGTATGTTTAATGTGTCAACACTGACAGTAAAAAATCACTTTTGTTTAACCCAGAACAAAATTTGGAGAAAAAAATGAAAACTTGGAAAAAATAAATTATTTGTATTGCTTTAAAGAATAAATGTGCTATTAAAATGTTCAACGGAGTCCAATTTTAAAAAATGGCTCCAGTAGAACAATCCAACATTTCTCTTTGACTCTAGTATCCTGAAAAAAAATAGCTGTATTGTAAGCACATCTGCCAACTTGATGATTGCCATTAAAGACAAACCTAGCATTTGGACTGGCCAGATTATGTTTGTTTAGGGCATTGAACTGACCTTTTACATCTTATGTTGCTTAACCACTCATTCAGTTTGAATATATATGCAGTTTCTACACTACACTAGGTAAATCACCCTTTCTGTACTACAATTAATTTTTATTTCCCAATGCCAAGATATATTTAAAGTGGTAAAATGTGTAACTTGAAGTACATATTTAGATGTCACACATCTACCACATGCTCTACTCCCATCAGCTTGATAATGTAATCTTTTTGCCAGCCCTACAAATTTATAAGAACCAGTATATTGTGTTAGTCTTAGCACTATAATAAGAAAGTTTCCATTTGGTGAGTAGTACACAATTGAGAAAATTATTGCCCACAAAATGGAACAATATTTGGAAGTCAGCTGTTTAATTTTGTTTTAATTATTGCAAGCAATGGTTAGAAAAATGAATGTTTGAATCCCTACTTACAGTCTGGACATACTCACAATATTTCAAAGTCTCAGTTATAGATATTGTAGAAGTTGATCTTTTAAATTATATTACCCAGCTTGGTTATACCCACGATGGACAATGCTGTGAGATCAGTCCACAGAGGCAGATTGATAAAAATTGTGAGAACTACATAAACATCTCATGCAAATGAACTGTGATTTGGAGATACTTTGCGTAATTTGATTGCAACGACTGCTACCCGTAGTTAAAAAACGTATTTTTAGAAAACAGATTCCCTTAGACACAGGTATTATATCCAGCTATATTTCTGATAACGATCATGTCCAGAAAAGTAAGTCATAAAAAGTTTGACCGTAAATGTAAAATTAATGCATTATTCATTATTGTTGGTATGAGACACAAACCATAATAACTCTGAAGAATCATCCATCTTGGTGAGCCATTGATCATGGAAATACCCATATCTCGTATTCATTTTATCAAAAAGTGGATGCCTGCCTTGATCATAAATGTTACAGCTCTTCAAAAAAGCAAAAAAAATAATAGTCTCCACAAGGAGTAGCAAAAGCCATCTCCCTTTAATTGTAGATAATATTTGCTTTTAAAAAAGGAACACATTTTAGACAATACCGATTTGGATAACTGAATCTCCATATCATTACATTTAACACTGTACTGATGACTCATTTAGCCAATGTTATGATGTTCGTAAATCCCTATCATTAGGTTTGGAAGTACATAGATCTCTCACATCCAAGCTACGCATGTACCAGTTGCACTCATTGTAGGTCTCGAGCATAACCTGTTAAAATTCAGTAGTGTCCTATGTTATAGCCCATGTTACATGTATCAGTGATTTAAAACAAACTTTCAAAAATTGTGACAGTGGTTCAACACGTGAACCGTCTTGACATAGTAGGTTGTTCAGTGGGTTATGCCTGAATTTATGTGTTTTGTATAGTACATAAAAAACAGCAGTGGCTGGGTTTCATAATCCATTAACTCCCCTCAACAAAGTCTATGAAGTAACATCATGTGTGAAGCAGAAACCTCAAACTTTATCTTTTTGCTTTTTAAACAAAGGAGCAAGGTCAAATGGCAGCCTTGAATAACAAGTATTATCCATGAAGTGTTGCGATGCTGCTTATAAAAATATGTACAAAACTACAACCCTACCTTTTGAAATTTCTAAACTGTTGCCTCTTGCAGTCTAACACTTCATGTTGGCCCTTAGTTAAATCACATCCAAACTTTTTAAAATTGTAAAAGCATTACAGTCTGAGAGGCCTGACCATAGGGTGGTAGAGGGCTTCCATTTAAATTTAATCACATCGATAGTCTCATCCACCCCTGCAGTTTTCCCACTCAGGAAGTCAATATTTTATATTTAGAGAGTGACAAAAGATTTTTAAATCACCGACCATAAAAAAAATTCTGAAATGCAGCATCTGAGAACCTATTCAGAGGTGTTAACATCATCATCATCATTCAAAATAATGTTGTGCACATTAGTAGCCAAGTAATTAGTATCAGAATTACAGCTTACATTTTTTACATTCAGAATTGTCTGAATCGCAGTTAATGACAGTGCTTCTGTCTACCACTACTCACATGTCCCTGGTGCCCAGATGGTTCTGTCATCAGTCAATGTCCCATTAGAATGTTTAGCAAGCTGTTTGTCATCCATGGTATCAGTGTGAAAATCACTTTCTGTTAAGGAGAAGCATTTGTAGCTGCAGAGTCTGATGGAGATGATTCAGTAGGCTGAAATTAACTTAAGTAGCTGGCCCCTACATTTAGGTTTAAAGGCAGTGCCATGCCCAAACTCAGTAAAGATAAACCTTTCAGTTCTTTTTCACCAAGGAAACTCATGATCAGTTTTGTAATTGTTAGTGTCCCTTATGTATTTCTTAGACATTTTATCACTTAACTCTGTATCCAGCTTTTTATAAATTCAGAGTATTTAGATAGAGAGCTAGAAATGTTACTTGAGTAACAAAGGATTGAACATTCTGATGAATCTTATTAACTTAATTCTCTCAAACTGCAGTCTGATTATCAAAATGACTAGTCAAAATCTTAACAAAGTAGATGGATCCAGTATGTCTTAGAAGTCACCATTGTTCTGAAAAAAAAATATTGCTGGCAGCTAACCCAGCTGAAGCAGCATAAGAAGACCTCAGAAATCCATTTGCATTTTCCCATAAACCTTATGACACTTAGAATTCATAGCACCACACAGAGCTTTTTAGAAGTTGAAGTCATGTAGGGAAAAAGGTTTCCACCACTGTCAGCTCAGAATTGGTACATCTAGAAAATGCACAGTTATCAACAGAAGCCACAGAAGGAACTGGTGTCCAGAAAATGCTTTCATAGACAAGTACTAGGCAATTAGTCTGCAGACCATTACAAAGGCTATCAAGTAAATCTTATTCAGAAGTTACCTGCAGTCTCAAGGAGAACAACAGAAGATAGACCAGGGAAGAATTTAAGGCTGTTCATCTACCTGTTTAGCTTCACTCAAAGGTGACAAGGGTGCTGTTCTCCTAGATATCTTATAGAAGTTTGTTCAGAGATGAGGTCTACACTGGGATATGAATTTGTCATATGAACATGTATTATTTATATGTTGGTGGTGATTTAGGTCCTTTAACCAGGTAAAGGTATAGAGGTCAAGGAAGGTTGGATCTTTTCATGGCGCAAAAGGATAGACACAGAACCTCCATGGAGGAGTGCATAAGAGGCTTACTACATCGGTCTGGCTGCATTCTGTCTAGATAGCTTGAGGATCTTGAGACCATTGATCTTTTTTATCTAGGAATATTTGAGATGTCCTTCAAGGATGCATCTGCAGTCCTAACATATGGGTTGTCCTGCCTCAGGCAGCCCTTCGGTCGGCCGGATTCCAAAGTCTGGGTCTGGCCTCAGCTGATGTCGCACTTCACCCGACGTCATAGCTGCTGTCAATTGGGTATAAAGGCATCAGCCGACGCCATTTTCCTCAGTCTTTCTTGCCGTGCGCTGCCCGAAGCAGAAGCTGTTCGCAAGTGCCGGTCGGTCAGAACCAGAGATTACTACTACCGAAGACTTCTAAAACGCTAAGTACCCCGTTGGGGACTCTTTCTTGCCTCAGCCGATGTCAGAAAAAGTAAATAACTGTTTAACTTGTGGGAAACAAATACCTCATAAGGATTTCCACTCTTACTGCCTTCCTTGCTTAGGCCCAGACCACGACGTAGCAGCTTGTTTAGCCTGCGCTTCCTTCAACCGACGGACACTTAGGCGTCGGTCGGAGTTTGCAGAGGAGTTTTTCGGCCCCGCTTTTGCTTACAACATGCCGTCGGAGACTCCGACTTCACAATTAGCTAAAAAGCGTAAGGAAAAGGACCGACACTCGCGGTCCGCGGTTTCGGCTGAAACCACTATTAAGCCAACCGCGAGTGTCTCGGTTTCGGCTGAAACCGAGTCCACGGTTCTTCTTTCGGCCGAAAGCTTGCCTACTACAGCCGAGGCCTCACTCAGCATGGCTGAATCTGCTACTGAAATTCCACCTGCAGTTGCAGGTTCTCAGGATTTATCAGATACTATTCCTTTAGACATATCGACTCCTGCACGTGGAGCTGCTAGGCCCCCTGCATCTATGTCTATCAAGGCTTTTTCTAGGGCTAAAGCAGCTAAATCTTCTAAGGCCTTGCCTACTAAAACCCCCTCACACAGGCCTACCTCTAGCTCACAAATGCTCAGCCTGGCAGAGGATCTCATTTCTTTGATCAGGGGATCCCAACCTCACCCTGACAGGGCCTCTCATCCCCCTCCAGAGAAGAGGCCTAGAGCAGACCCCCCTGAGCCAGTTTCTACAGATTATTCCTCGGATGATTCAGAAAACTCAAATCCTCCAGAAGGCCCTTATTCTCCATATGAGGACTCTGATGCAGAAGAATCCATTCCTTCTGTCTCTCCTCCTGAGGAATTTTCTTTTGGGGAAACCTTGCATGCTATGAGAGAGCAATTCCAATGGCAGGTCCAGGATTTTTCAGATTCAAGGAAAAGGCTAAAGACCTTTTTACATTTACCACAGCATAGGCCTTTAGCCATTCCTCCAGTACTAACAGTTGTAGATGATGCATTTAATGATGCTTGTACTGCCCCTGACTCTCTTCCCCCGGCCCCTGCTAAACCCGACAGATACTACAGGGTCCCGGACACACACTATCACTTGTATAAGGCTCCTATTGCAGATCCTGAAACTATTTCACAGGGTCCCAAAGCTGTAGCAGCTGCCAAAAACCCCCTCCCCTCTGAAAGAGAATCTAGAGCATTAGAGAGATGGGGTAAAAAAGTTTATACTTCTGCTACTCTTTCGGCTAGGGCCTTAAACTGTCAATTCCACATGATTCAGTATCAGGAATTTCTGTTAGATCAGCTAAATAAAAAACTGTCTTCTCCTGATCCTATAGACCGTAAGTCATTTCAGGATTTGGTACATAACACTCAGCAGGTCAGTAACCACTCCTTAAAATGCGGCTATGATGCACTGGAGGCTTCCTTTAGATCAGCTATGACTGGTACAGTGATCAGAAGGCATGCATGGTTAAAAGAGCAATCCTTACCAGACCATGTTAAGTCCAAGCTCCTAGATGCTCCCATGGAGAAACAAAGTTTGTTTGGCTTCCCTGCACAGCAAGTGTTAAAGAAGGTGGAAGAAAAAGCAAAATCTGTTCAAACAGTCAAGGATTTCTTACAGGTCCAGCCTCCGAGGTTTAGTAGAAATTGGCCTTCGAAGAATTGGTCCTTTCCAGACACCTCCAGAGCACAGAGAGGCAGAAATAGGCGCACAAGAGGAAGAGGTCAATCCAGAGGTGCCTACAGGGGACGTCAGTGGCAGCCTAACAACCAGAGAAGTACTGCCACAGATCCAGCTACTACCACTTCCACAGGACAGTCACAATGACTTGGCTCTGATACCGCCTACCAGGGAACAACTGGAAGCACCCTTAGGTGGAAAGCTAGCCTTATTTTCAGTAAACTGGAATTGCATTACAGGAGACAAATGGATTTTACAGAAAATAGACAAAGGCTACAGGTTCCACTTCCATACTCTACCAAGAAAGAGAGGAATGCCAAACCTGCCACCAAACCAAAAAACAAACGCTCTAGAACAAATCAACCACTTACTAAAGATGAGAGCTATAGAAAAGGTACAGTCTATGGAACAAGGACAAGGATTTTACTCCAGACTTTTCCTGGTACCAAGAAAAGAAAACCAGTGGAGACCTATTCTCGACCTGTCCGCTCTGAACACATATCTCATTGTTCCAAAATTCAAAATGCTGACCCTACAGCAACTTCTTCCCATGCTGGGCAAGGAGTCTTGGCTGGTGACTCTAGATCTCAAGGAGGCATACCTGCACGTCCCTATACGACCAGATTGCAGAAGATACCTCAGATTTCTTGCAGGATCAGAGCATTATCAATTCTCAGCATTGCCCTTTGGCTTATCTACTGCGCCCAGAGTATTCACGAAATGCCTGGCATCAGTAATGGCTCATTGCAGGCTTCAGGGAATTCAAATTTATCCATACCTGGACGACTGCCTGATACAAGCGGACAACAAGATCAAATTAACAAAAGATTTGGAAAAGGTTATTCACCTACTGCAATCCCTGGGATACACAGTCAATATAAAAAAGTCAAGGCTGGTACCATCCCAAAGGATAACATTCTTGGGTGCAGAACTGGACACATCAAATCAAATGGCATTTCTCACAACAGAAAAGCAAAAGCAACTACCACTCTATTTCATGGCATTAACAACGCAGAACCAGCTTACAGCAAGAAAAGTCCTGCAAGCCATGGGGTACATGGCATCCTGCATAATATTGATTCCACATGCCAGACTACATATGAGGAAGTTGCAATGGTACCTAAGGAATTTATAGTCTCAGCACAAGCACAGCCTAGAAACCCAAATTCCAATAATTCCATGCCTGAAGCAAGAATTCATGTGGTGGGCTCAGGCATGTCAGTTGAACAGAGGACTACCTTTCCACAAACCTCACCCAAGTCAGACTATCACCACGGACGCCTCAGACCTCGGATGGGGGGCACACATGGTGGACAAGTGTATACAAGGCCTATGGACACAAGACCAGCTGAACCTACACATAAATTAAAAAGAGATGCTGGCAGTGAAACAGGCAATTCAGACATTCAGACCGTTTCTTCAACAGGGTCATTTGCTGATAAGGACGGACAACACCACAGTCATGTGATATATCAACAAACAGGGAGGCACACACTCATATCCTCTATGCCGGATGGCAATGGACCTGTGGAGTGTGGCCCTGAACCTCAACATTCAGCTCCAGGCCATATTTGTGCCAGGAAAAGAAAATATATTAGCAGACACCTTAAGCAGAACTACCACGGATGCCCACGAATGGATGCTGCATCCAGACATCTTCAAAACCATAACAAAGAAATGGGGGCTACCAGAAATAGACCTGTTCGCATCCCCACACAACCACCAATTGAGGAAATTCTGCACAAGGACATACCACCCTCTTGCTTGGAAGGTGGACTCCCTATCCTTCAGTTGGGAAAACCTGACAGCATATGCATTCCCACCTCTTCCTTTGATGCACAAAGTACTACTGAAGATCAAAGAAGATCACCCAAGGATCATCCTGATAGCTCCAGACTGGCCGAGACAGCAATGGTACCCGCTACTGAGGAGTATGTCTCGGACACACGCATGGCCTGTACCTCTAGTCCCTTTACTGCTAACGCAGAACAACTTCAAGATCCTGCATCCAAACTTGAAAACTCTGCAGCTAGCTGCTTGGAATATTACATAAAGCAAAATAACCCAGATTTATCTCAGAGGGTTAAAGATATTATCCTGGAGGCTCGCAGACCCTCCACAAGCAAAACTTATTCAGCCAAATGGAAAAGATACCTCATTTGGAGTGCAGCAAGAGGAGAAAATGTATCATTAGCAAACATCGCTAACATCATGGAATATTTAGCAGAACTTTTCCACAATGGCTTGTCTTACTCCTCCATTAAGATTCATGCATCAGCAATTTCAGCAGAATACAACATGGATCCTCCAGTCTTCTCACATCCTCTACTCAGGCAGTTTCTGAGAGGAATTAAAAATGTAAAGCCTCCAAGGAAGCCACCTTTGCCTACATGGGACCTTAACTTTGTACTGGAGAAGTTAACACTTCCCCCTTTTGAACCAGCAGCAACAGCAGAATTACAGTTCTTATCTTGGAAAACTGCTTTCCTGCTTGCAATCACTTCAGCAAGAAGGGTTTCTGAATTACAGGCTTTAATGGCAATACAGCCCTTCCTTATCTTCCATCAGGATAGAGTGTCCTTGAGAACTAACCCTACTTTTATGCCAAAGGTAGTCTCCAGGGTATCATTGAACCAAGCAATCCACCTACCAACATTCTTCCCCAACCCACAGAACAGGGGGGAAAGACTACTACATACCTTGGATGTGCACAGGCAATTGCGCTACTATCTGGACAGAACCAGGAACAATAGAAAAACTGGCCAGCTTCTGGTAGCATATGCAACAGGTATGGAAGGAAAAGCAATTTCAAAACAGACAATCTCAAAATGGATAGGAAATTGCATTAGATTTTGTTACTCTTTTCATGGAAAGACAACTCCAGAAAACATCAGACCTCACTCCACAAGGGATACAGCCACTACTACAGCTTTCTTACGAGGAGTGGCTACCAAAGACATTTTAGAGGCTGCTACTTGGAGCTCCGTGCATACATTTGCCAAGCATTATAATCTACCCTTATACTCCAGATCCCGGGCAGGTTTTGCAACTGCTGTTTTGCAAGGGATCTTGACTACACCATAATCATCTTAGTGCCTCCTCCCCCAGTTTGGCTATGGTATTCTACCCATATGTTAGGACTGCAGATGCATCCTTTAAGGACATAGTACAGTTTTGTACCTACCATAAATGTAGATGTCCGAGAGGTATGCATCTGCAGTCAGGATTACCCACCCTCCTTCCCCTCTGTGGTACTCCTAGGGTATTTGCCCATCTTGTAGCTAGCTGGGGGAATCTATTATGGTGTATTTGTTTGTATATATGTATATACATGTTTATTTTTGTTTGCTCTCTACTGTTTGGAATTATTTGCATTTATCCAAATTTAGCCTTCCTAGAGGGCTCCTGGCATCTGGGGCAAGAAACACTGAGGAAAATGGCGTCGGCTGATGCCTTTATACCCAATTGACAGCAGCTATGATGTCGGGTGAAGTGCGACATCAGCCGAGGCCAGACCCAGACTTTGGAATCCGGCCGACCGAAGGGCTGCCTGAGGCAGGACAACCCATATGTTAGGACTGCAGATGCATACCTCTCGGACATCTACATTTATGGTAGGTACAAAACTGTACTTTCTGTCATGTGGGGTGATGTGTTTAGAGAAGTACATGTTAGAAGGGGCATTATCCTTAAACATGGGTCTTTTAGGAGATGATTAAAGCAAAATTACAGCTCTTTGGCTCTAGAGAAGATGATTGGAAATTACATCAGCCAAATAAGATTTCTGAAGTGAGACAGACGCAATGGCCAAAAGATAAGGAGTTATCAAAATGAGTACCTAGATCCTATATGAATGTGTCTGATTAGAAGACTCTGACTAAATAGAATGATGTGGAATTGTTTATCAAAATTAACTATGCTACATTTTTTCACATTTAGTTTGAAACCATTGTTTTTCCAGCAGTTGTTAACATAACCTAACCCATGTTAGATCAATTATGAGCAAGTAGTGGAACGATTAACACCAAATTTAGAGTCAAATGCTTTAGCCAGGATGCAAAAGCCATGGTAAAAGAGGTTTAAATCATCCCTGGCAAAGCAGGAAAACTTGATGAACATGTTGTCCCAAGCTGACACGTACTGGAATTCCCCTAGAATGACTTCATCTTCATGCTAATTATTAAAGCAGTTATCTTTATTTTGTCACTAAAAAGGATAGAAAGGTAGAAAGAATCAGTTTGCAAGTACTTTGTTACCGTCATACTCATAGGAACATACTACTGCAGAGGGCACAGGGGGCCATAAGATGCTTAGCAATATACACCTTTAAGCAGACCTTTTTCAAGCACTTAATAATGCTCAACTCCCATATCTTGCAGGGCTGTACATGATAACCCTGTTGTAAATTTGTTTCCCCCATCCAGTCATTAAGAATAGCCTTAAAGGTAGCCAAAATAGTACTTTTTGACATGCAGTGGTAGCTTATTCCATAGGATAAGGATACACTGTGTTAGGAACATTTCTCTCCAGCAACTCTTGTTTATTTGTTGGTGTAGATTTAGGTCCTTGGTGTGAGTGTTTATAGATTGGCTTGTTTTGCAAAGAAATAGGAAGTCAAATAGGACTGGGTCTTTCATGGCTCAAAAAACTAGATACAGGTCACCTAACATCAACCTAAAGGCTACTGAGTATGAGGAGAGTCATGTTAATCTGTCAGGGTAGTTGAAAGATTTAGGACCTTAAATTTTCTTAGCTAGAAATCTGTTGGGTCTTTGCAAGTTAGTGATTTGCTTGGATTTTTTTTATACATACCAAAGGGTGCATTGTGTTTGGTGATTGGTCTGATAGGGAAGAGTAGAGTGGTAGGATAACTTCTTCGGATCTTGAAGATATTCCATTGGGAATAAATTGGGACAAAATAGAAAGATTTCCTGACTATGGCGAAACATGATAATCAAGTGAGAGAAAGTTATCAACATAAGTGCCTAGTCTGTCATGACCATATCTATCTGAAGATCATAGCCGGCCTTAGGCATAGGCCAACTAGGCGGCCGCCTAGGGCGCCGCTTTAGTAGG